>NC_056733.1:1479167684-1479247684 GCF_019279795.1 Protopterus annectens | reverse complement strand
TATGAAGAGGATGAAGAATGGAAAGGTTGTTGGTCAAGATGACATACCTGTGGAAGCATGGAGATTTTTAGGTGAAATGGCAGTGGAGTTTTTAACTAGATTGTTTAATGAAATCTTGGAAATTGAGAGGATGCCTGAGGAATGGAGAAAAAGTGTTTTGGTACCGATTTTTAAGAATAAGGGTGATATGCAGAGCTGTAGTAGCTACAGAGGAATTAAACTGATCAGTCACAGTATAAAGTTATGGGAAAGAGTAGTGGAAGCTAGGTTAAGAAGGGAGGTGATGATTAGTGATCAGCAGTATGGTTTCATGCCAGGAAAGAGCACTACTGATTTATTTGCTCTGAGAGTGTTGATGGAGAAGTATAGAGAAGGTCAGAAGGAGTTGCATTGTGTCTTTGTGGATTTAGAGAAAGCATATGACAGGGTGTCTAGAGAGGAGTTGTGGTATTGTATGAGGAAGTTGGAAGTGTCAGAGAAGTATGTAAGAGTGGTACAAGATATGTACAAGGGTAGTGTGACAGCGGTGAGGTCTGCAGTGTGAGTGATGGATGCGTTTAAGGTGGAGGTGGGATTACATCAAGGATCAGCTCTGAGTCCTTTCTTATTTGCAATGGTGATGGACAGGTTGACAGACGAGATCAGACAGGAGTCCCTGTGGACTATGATGTTTGCAGATGACATTGTGATCTGTAGTGAGAGTAGGGAACAGGTGGAGGAGACCCTGGAGAGGTGGAGATATGCTCTAGAGAGAATAGGAATGAAGGTCAGCAGGACAAAGACAGAATATATGTGTGTGAATGAGAGGGAGTATAGAGGAATGGTGAGGATACAGGGAGTAGAGGTGGCAAAGGTGGATGAGTTTAAGTACTTGGGATCAACAGTTCAGAGTAATGGTGAGTGTGGAAGAGAAGTGAAGAAGAGAGTACAGGCAGGATGGAGTGGGTGGAGAAGAGTGTCAGGAGTGATTTGTGACAGATGAGTACCAGTAAGAGTGAAAGGGAAGATCTACAAGGGGGTAGTGAGACCAGCTATGTTATATGGGTTGGAGACAGTGGCATTGACAAAAAGGCAGGAGTCAGAGCTTGACGTGGCAGAGCTGAAGATGTTATAATTTGCACTGGGTGTGATGAGGGTGGACAGGATTAGGAATAAGTATATTAGAGGGTCAGCCCAGGTTGGAAGGTTTGGAGACAAAGCCAGAGAGGCAAGATTACATTGGTGTGGATATGTGCTGAGGAGGGATGCAGAGTATATTGGGGAAAAAGATGCTAAGGATGAAGTTGCCAGGTAACAGTAAAAGAGGGAGGCCTAAGATAAGGTTTATGGATGTGGTGAGAGAGGACATGCAGGTGGTTGGTGTGACAGAGCAAGATGCAGAGGACAGGAAGAAATGGAAACAGTTGATCTGCTGTGGCGATCCCTAATGGGAGCAGCTGAAAGAAGAAGAAGAGTTTAGTTAGATATACAGTTGGAGATTTTAGATGTTCTTATTCAAGCTTTTAAATTATGCATAATACTAGGAGGATATTTAAATTGTTAAAAAAATATTATATATGTCAAGAGTATTTATATCTAGCAACAGTTGTTGAAATATCAAGTATAACACACACAGATATATATTTATTAATATTAGTATTTTAAACGTATAATAGTTTTTAATATTACAATTCATTTTAAATGGATAGTCTATGCAATTTATAACAAATATAATGAATTTCTTATATAGAAGTTATATTAGTAAATAATAAAATATGATATAAAATTCATTATGGTGGTTATTTTAGGCAATGCATCTAATAGATTAGATTGGGAACATTAATATCCATAGTTTTTAGGGTTGTACATAAGATGAATTTAGCCATTATCAAACTCAGGAAATTATTATTAGATTTAGTTTAACAAAATTATTTGTCAAAAAGGAAGGAAAAAGTTAGAAATAATTACAAATATAAAAATATGTTTAGTAGTATAAAATTCTTATCAAGAATATAAATTAAAGGTAAAATGTGTCTTCAGGATGTAGATACATTTCTCAAATTTATATCTATAAATGTAAATGGATTAAATACTGGTCATAAGAGACATCATTCAAGGAATATTTGAAAATTAACAAAGATGATATTTTATTTCTTCAGGAAATATGTCTGTTGGAAGATAGTGTAAAGTTTTTAAATAGTACAGATTCTGAAGTCTTAGTTTAATCTTCATTTAATAAAAACAAAGAGGCATTGCTATTCTCTGGGGGAAAAGGTTGTTATTTGAAAAAGTATTAAATATAAAGACAACAAAGAAATGCTTTCAGTAGTTACTATACTTTATAGTAACAAAATATAAACTTTAGCAAATGTTTATTGTATCCCTGGTTTAGGTGTAAAAGTAGCAAATAATTATTTTGAAATATTGCAAGATTTATGGACAGGTAGTCTTATTACTGCAGGAGAATTTAAATTGTATTCAAGATAAAAGAGATATAAGCACTGTTAAAACGTGCAATTATTTGGTACTGTGAAAATATTAAATAAATGGATTAATAATAACTGAAGAAATTTACTAGATAATGGAGGAATACATCTGTCATTTTTACTCATTATTTATATGCCCATGGTACACAAACACATATTGTTAAAGTGCATGTTTCAATCGATAGATTAAATAAAATGGAAACATTTAAGTTCATCCCATGTTCAATATCTAACCATAATTTTTTGTGTATAGATGTAAGCTTAGATCATAGAAATGTTCAATTAGTATATAAAATAGCATATATGACAACATTTAAAGATTTCAAATCTCATCTTTTGGAACAAATTTTTTAAAAAATTCTTCCAGTTAAATCATTTTATGGGAATTTTTAAAAATGTATATTAGAAAAATAATGAGGAAATTGATATATAATAAAATAAAAGAATGCACCAAAGTGATTCTTATAATACAAAAAAAATTGCATTATGCCAAATTCGATCAACAATATTTCAAATTTGATATCTCTGATTTTTTAGGGTCTATATTAGAACATCGAAGTTTCAAAACTTCGAATGTTCTAATATCGAACCCTATTCAGCGAAAGCTGAAAACATCGAACATACAGAACAGCAAATTTTTTCCTAAGGAAAAAAATTGCTGTTCCAAAACACATACACACAACATAAGCACACCAAACAAACAGCAATCCACACACATACACCTAAAATCTTAGAACTAACCCTACACTAAACTATACACACACCACTAACTCTCCACTTACCTTAACCCAAACACTAACCCTAAGGTCCATCACTATTGCGCACTCACCTCACCTGCATCCTAACCCTAATTCACCTACCCTACCCTAACCCTCACGTCCACACAATTGCCCACTTACCTGACCTGCACCATAACCCTAACTCACCTAACCCACCCTAACCCACATGTTCACACAATCACACACATACCTAACCCATGCCCTAACCTTAACTCTCCTAACCCGCCCAAACCCTCACGTCCACACAATCGCACACATACCTAACCTGCACCCTAACCCTAACTAACCTAACCCGCACTCAATCACACACTTACCTGAACCCAACCTGTAACTTTCCACCACAGCACTGAAAATACAAAAGCAACAGAAACGGACAACCAAATTCTTTCCTTAGGAAAAAATTCAGTTTTCTGTTGCTTTGATATTTTCAGCTTTTACTGAATAGGGGTTGATATTAGAAATTTCAAAGTTTTGAAACTTCAATGTTCTAATATAGACCCATTTTTTTAAAGGATCAAAGAAAAAGAAAAATCAAGAAATTATTTGTCAGAAAAGAGAAATTGCAACAGAAAAAAATTTAAACTGCATAGTTATCCAATGTCACCAAAAATTTTCATTTGTTATCAAATAGGAGTTGCTTTGATATTTTCAGCTTTTACTGAATAGGGGTCGATATTAGAACATTCGAAGTTTTGAAACTTCAATGTTCTAATATAGACCCATTTTTTTTAAAGGATCAAAGAAAAAGAAAAATCAAGAAATTATTTGTCAGAAAAGAGAAATTGCAACAGAAAAAATTTAAACTGCATAGTTATCCAATGTCACCAAAAATTTTCATTTGTTATCTAATAGGAGTAAACTAGTGAGTAAAAAGCATGTATTAATAACATCATGAATCTGATGACTAAAAAGTATACATCAGATATTGGAGAAAACCTGTTAATTTGTAAAAAAAATCATGAAGAATTAAATAAAAAGAATAATATTGTAGTTGAAAAATAAGTGACTGATATTTTGAAAAAAAACATTTCTATTACATTGAATGAAGATCATATAGAAAAGATAAACATACCATTTTCTTTAGTAGAACTTAACAATATTATAAAAAAATCAAAACAGGCAAAATACCAGATGGTATAAATGCAGAAATATATAAAATATTGGCACCAAAAGTAATTACATTATGAAGAAACTTTTAATCAGATTTATAATACTAAAATCATTCCACCTTCTTGGAAGTATAAATTAATTTCACCAGTAGTTAAACAAGGAAAAACAAGGAAAAGAAAAACAATTAGTTTTATCTTATAGTCCAATCTCATTATTAAATGTTGATTAGAAGTTATTCACTTCAGTATTCTCTATAAGATTAAGATAGAGTATGGATGAAATTATAGGTAAATAGGCTTTATTATAAATAGGTTAACAACATTAGAACAGTGACCAGGATATTAGACTTCGCTAAAAAGAAAAGGAAATAGAAAAAATGCTTAATTGGTTTTGATATTGAAAAAGCTTTTGATTCAGATGATTGGTATTCTTATTTCAAACATTCCCAGTTTTGTGATTTGCAAGTACTTGTGCTGAATAAAAAAAATGTGTATGTAAACTCTAAAGCATTTATTACAGTTGGACGTTTTATCTCTAATTTAGTTACGATAAATAAGGGAACAAGGCAAGGTTTCACACTGTTACTATAATTATTTGAGTTGGTCATTGAATAATTTGCAAATAGTATTCAGTGTAATAAAGGAATACAGACATCTGATATTATTGCAGATAGCATTTTGACATCATTAAGATATTGTAATATATCACTTGGTGAATTAAATAAAAAATGAATGATTTAATCTGTTTCATCTATTAAATTTAATGACAATAAATCAGAAACTATTTTAACAAATCAACAAATAAACTATTAAAATAAGTATAATTATAATTGAGTAGAAGAAGCGATCGATTATTTTGGAATAGTAATTCACTCGGATATGAATCAAATCATAAATATAAACTTCTCTAATGTTATTACAGAAATAACTTTTATTTTAGAGTCATGGAATACATATTTTTATTGATTGAAGAAAGAGTAATGCTTATTAAAATGATACCTTTACCTAAAATATTATATTTGTTACAATCAAAATATTTTTTACTTGAGAAACAACTAATGAAAAAATGGAAAAAATATTAATTTCATTTCTTTGGTATGCAGTAAAACCATGAACAGCAATGAAGAATCCTTTATGAATATGGGAATTAAAAGGAATTCATTTTTCCAGACATAGAAACTTACACATTAGCAGCTATGTGTAATATAATTATTCAATATTTAGACCCGTATTATCATAGTTACTGAAAAAATCTTCATGAGCACATTCTATTAAATTCATCTAAACTAAAAGAATATTTTAAAATAGATGGTTAACAATACATTTAACTGGTTATTGAAACATTATTTTGGAAATGATATAATAATGAAATTGGAATCTACTTACCTAGCATTAATTTTAAAAACATTTAGAAATTATATAAATAAATCTCTATTACTTAAAAAATGGGAGTTTTTAGTAACTCCAATCTTGTATTTATAGAGAGTCATTCTCACAATGATATGTGTAAAAATAATAATTTAATGTATTTGTTTGATTGCATTAATAAAAGTATTCTATTATCCTCAGATGAAATTTTGACAAAATTTAACTTAGAGGCTATTTTTATGAAAAATGCAAATTATTAGGGAAATTACTAAGGGATGCAATTTCCAAAATTTAAACAAAAGTGAAAGAAACATAAACCATACATTACATGAGTATTTTATACTTATTAATACTGGCAACATGTCTTACATGAGCAGTTTATCTAAGTTATATAAGATATTAGTAAATAATAAAAAAAAATAGATAAAGGTTATTGGAATTTCATGGAGACTCTTAAAATTAAAGAATTTTTAGAAGAAAAGAATCAATATTTAATTTTAAAATTTGTTAGCCTGACTAATACAAGTATAGTTTGGAAACTGCATAACACAGGAGTACAGGATGGGAGATAGCTGATGCCAGGAAAGGGAAAGAGGAAAAGAGAAGCATACAGCAAAGGAAAGGAACACATAAATAATAGGGTAGTGCAAGGACACATAAGTCAATCCACTTCATGTAAGTACTGTTACTGAAAGTTGGAGGGATCAAGTGCTATGACAAACTCAAAACAGTCAATGTTAGATTGATAATATTCTGGTACAGGCAGAAATTATGTTGATTACCAAAATAAATTATGTATAATCTTAATGTGCTTTAAAAGTATAAACACTGAGCTAAAAGACAGAAAGGTGAGCTCCCCCACTAGGAATCTGCTTATTTTAATTATATCACTGAGAAAGTTGGAATTCACAGAAAACAAAAAATATAGAGGAAGTGTTAAAGGTACCCATATATCAGAATGCATTAGAAATGGTGAGCTATTATCTCACATTATTAACAGACCACTCAGTGAAAGCTGAATATAATTCTATCCAGATTAACACAGTGATCATATTAGCCCAATCTGTGGAATAAAGAAATATAATCAGGATTTGTATAGCAAGACATTACATTTGCTATAGACTGCTAGGCTCTACTATACATTTCTAATCCAAGAAAAAGGGTATCTTTCTTAGCAGTAACAAAGCTTGAGCACTGGGCACATTCTTAGAACCAAATAATTTATGGCATTGAGCAATGTAAGGCTAATTAACTGGGTCTATGTCATAACATTGAAGTGTCAAAACTTCAAATGTTATAACATCGAACCCAAAACCTCGAAGACTGACAATATTGAAGCCGTGGAACATTGAATTCTTTCCCAGGGAAAAAAATTGGTGGGCTGTTTCCATGGCTTCACTATTTCCTGCAATGTGGTGAGATCTCGGAGTTGGTATATTTAAGAAGGGGGGTGTGGAGGGCACAGCCCCTCACATTGGGGGATATGGGGTTGAAGCCCCCCACATTAGAAATAGTTTGTAGTGTTTGTGTGTTTTGTACTGGAACAGCGATTTTTTTTCCCAGGGAAAAAAATGCTGTTCTCAGTCTTTGGGGTTTTCAGCTTTCGTGGTTTTGGGTTTGATGTTATAACATTCAGAGTTTTGACACTTTGATGTTATAATATAGACCTGATTAATTACAGTGTTGATATATGAGAAAACCCAAGAGATCAACACTGCAGACTCACTGGATCTGTTCCTTTCCTGCAACATTCCTAGGCTGGTTCAGGAAGACTCATCTGTATTGCAGAATTCCTCACAGTGAACTATTGATATCTACATTTCACATACATCTAATGGCATTCCAGCCAATGGTGAGCATTCTTCTAATTGTGTAAGTGATGTTCCTTCAAGAATGCTGGATAGATATATGGGTGATAGACAAGGCAGAATAGAAAACCCATTTTCATCAGTAGGACAGTCTGCTTCATTACATATTTCTAAGGAGACACAGGATTTATGTGATAATCTAGAGAAACTATTGATATCTGAAACTAAAGTATATCTTAATATTCTGGGTCTACAGTGCTATCTAGACGTCAATATATCTCCGAGAGGGTTACGAGCATTTAAGAGACCTACCAATCCTTTTAATTCAGAAGATAAAGCTGATAAAGTGTTTTGCAATTGCTGGGTGGCCACAGCACATCAGTGTGCTATGGAATGGGTCTCTATTTACATAGAGAGAGATACGCTTAAACAAAATAAACTTAAAGAAGATATTAAGTGCATGTTTTCAGATCTGTCCCCTCACTTAACTACTGGACGGTTAGATCATTTATCGGGGGAATGCAATGACAAACTGTCTAATCTTAAGTCTCAGCTAATTCAAATAAAGAAAAAATAAAATTAAATGGGACATTCATGATTATGAACATAAATGGGCTTTCTTGTAGAAGCCCAATCAGAAGAAGGTGAATCAAGACTTTTACTCATGTTTGAACGGAAGTTTTAAAAGAGCACAAACCATTTCCTTTGTATAATCTGAAGGTACGAGTTTCACTGCAGGAGCTGAAAGCAATGAGACAATGTATCCCTCTTTACCCAAAGCACAGCATCCTGAATCACATGAAAGACATTTTGGAGACAAGGAGAGGAGCAAAACTTTAACTCAAATCATAAAAGGAGTTGAAATAATCAGGGACAGAATATCTCCCATGAAGGGAACACTCGCTCTTTTTCCAAATGAGGTAGATGGAAATAGACTCTCTTTACAAACTGTAACGTGTGTGTCTAATTATACAGATTCTTTTGTAGTAGATTTATCTACTTGTGACTTAAGTTCAGTTGAATGTAATGTTTTAAATCTTGGTTTGAAGTTTGTGCCTACAGTTATTCCATGCTTGCATGTTTTGAAACAAGAAATATTTTGTCTTGTTAGAAAGCTGCACTTGAAATATTTTTTTAATAATCAGCAATTTTATAAACTTAATGAAGGAATCAATGATTCTGTTTTAGAGAGTGATATTTCTAATGATGACAGTTTTGTGTCTTGTCTCTCTGATATGAATAATAATCTAAATGCATATTGCCTACTGGATACCCATACAATTAAGGTTAAAAGTTTGTTTATTCCACCTTTTATAAATATGACTATTAAAGAGTTTTCTGCAATGTTAAATTTCCAAGTTGAACAGTTATATCATGATTTTATTAAAATGAAATATAAAACTCGTGTACAATTTGACTAAATCTGAATGGAGTGCACTAATTAATCTTAGCAAAAGAAGGGATATTGTAATCAAGCCTTCAGACAAAGGCAATAAAATTGTGATATTGCATTATACTCAGTATATTGCTATGTGCAGTGAACATTTAGAGAATGAACTGGTATATGAAAAATGTAACATCAATGTCTATAATGATGCCCTTATGCAATATAAGTCAGTACTACAAAAAGTCTACAGACTAGGTTATCTAACTAAAGAAGATATTGGTAAAGAATTTGGTGTACAAGGATGCAAAATTGCATCTTTTTACTATTTGCCCAAGCTACATAAAAGTATGGATAAACCACCAGGACGTCCTGTTGTGTCAGCCTGCAAA
This sequence comes from Protopterus annectens, assembly GCF_019279795.1. Taxonomy (NCBI): domain Eukaryota; kingdom Metazoa; phylum Chordata; order Ceratodontiformes; family Protopteridae; genus Protopterus; species Protopterus annectens. Next base: position 1,479,238,379 of record NC_056733.1, on the reverse strand, counting down.
TATTTTTTGAATAATATAGGAATTCTAATTCATAACTACTTAAGACCTTTTGTTGTGAAACTGAAATCCTATATAACAGATTATTTTGATTTTTTTAAGTAAGATATCTGATTTGGAATAGGATAAGGATATGGCTTACCATGGATGTTAAAAATCTTTATACTAGCATTAAGTATGAACATAGTATTAAAGTCTTATATTATTTTTTAGGTGATAACCCCCTGTCCCATTATATTGTTGATCTTACTTATTTTTGTTTAATAAACAGCTATTTTGTATTTAATAAAGAGATGCACCATCAGCTACAAGGTATGGCAATGGGGGCTCCTTTTGCCCCCATGTATGCCAACTTGTTCATGGCTCTTTTTGAGCTAGAATATTTGTATAAACACAAGTTTGTTGTGATCATGTCATAGGCTACTATAGATATATAGATGATTTCATTTTTATATGCATTGGTGGTAAAGAGAAAATTGTGAGTTTTCACAGTGATTTAGAAAAGAATGAATATGGTCTGAGATTTGATGGTTTATAGTATGGTAACCAAGTTACATTTTTGGATCTAGTTCTAAAAGGACTAAATTATGGTAGTATTAACACTACAGTTCATAGAGATTGAAATAACCATTTTTGCATGGGGCAAGCTTTCATCTTAGACATCTTATAGAATCCTTACCTGATGAAGAATTCCTGTGCATTTCTAGAATATGTAATAATCGAGCAGATTTTTGATGGAATCAGATAAAACTTTTAACATGTTTATTAAAAGGGGTTATGGCAGAGGTATAGTTGAGAAGGCCTTACAAAGGGTAGTCTCACAGGATTTTAATGTAACTTGTTTGGGGGCCTGTTTATCATAACCCAATTATTGCAGCAATAACATAAATGGGTATGATAAAGTATATTTTGTGTCTACATATAATTATCTTAGTAATGAAATAAATTTTATACTAAAGAGTTGGGAATTTTTGTTGAGAGATAATGCTTTAGTACACATATTTAATGAGTATCCATCCACTTCCTAAAAGCGTGGTAGAAATTTAAAAGATTTCTTAGTTTCTACTTTCCTGAAGATATGATTATATGAACTCCTTCACTACTAGGCACCTTTCCCTGTGGTAGTTGTAATGTTTGTTCAAATATGATAAGATCTTTTGATAAAATAAATTATGTCCGTTTTGCTCCTATGGGCAGATTTTTCTGTAGTATTGAGGGCATTATTTATGCCTTAAGGTGCCCTTGTGATTTATACAATATAGGATAGAGTAAAAAAAAGTTTAGAACTCAACTACAGGAACATATTAGAGATGTAAAAAAACAAAAGGTTGAAAGTAATATTGCTGTACATTTTAAAGAAAAACACAATAGTGATTTTCCATAATACAGGGATGCATTCTTAAACAAATCTCTGTATATTTTGGAGAAATGTGTAATTTTAAAGATACATTGCTACAAAAAGAATCTGTTTATATTTTAAAATGTAATACCTTGTTGCCTTTAGGTTTGAATTCTGAAGTGAATTGGAAATATTTATTGGTTAATTGATTGTCTGTTGATTGATGTGATTATATAAAGTGTTTAGCATTAGATGGATTTGTATTACTCCTGGAAGGCTGTTTGCTGAAGTGCTAGAGTTTTTTTTACAATAAATCTGTTTCTTGTGGCCAGTTGTGGATTTATTCTACCTTTGCCTTTGATTGTGTTTGTTCATCGGATGTGTTCTATATGACAACATACAGTTACTGGTGACCAAAAACTCATCATGAATAAATTTGGAGTGACCAAGTTTTGTCAGAAGTACATGTCATTGTCATAGCTCTGTTGTCTTAATGAGGCAATTTACTGTAGCCCAGCTTTAAAAACAGGAAAATGTATCCATGATCTAAAGACTAACAACAGTGGTGATCTTCCCAAATGATGTGCTTATATTGGAGACATCATATATAAAGGAAACTTGAGGGCTGTGAACATGTAGTCTCTGGCTCAAAGTATTATATGACTTCCTAGAACTGACAAACAAATTTAGGATTTAGTAGAGAGTTGTATTGACTGCTATATGGTTTAAGTTTACAACAACCTTTGGGGAATTGTATTAGTGATTATGTGATGGGGAGTGACTATTTAAGTATTGTATGCAATGGAATCTCATTTTCTGATGAAATCAATGGCTTATGGCCAACAAAAGCGCTAAAAAATAAAGTTTGCTATGGTATATCTGGTGCTGGTTCCTGCTTCACATCTGTTATCAGTTTTGGAGCTCTTTCTTTTGTGTTGGTTTGTGTTGGTATGGAGACAGTTGCTGGTATGGAGAGCACTACAGCCGGTTCCCTACTTGAGCTTAACATGTCCATAGGGAGCCTAGCAGCACTAATTCAGGTGCTGTCTGAACAAATTACAGATTTGGGTAGGAATCTTAGTTACTTACCCACTACATTTGGAACTGGTCATGTCAACACGAGCAGAGCAATGGATACACAAGTTTCTTTGTTCCCCCCAGGGCAAGGGAGCCTTATTTCTGCCACTACACAACCTACGCTTACCGTTATTGGTCGACAAGCTACAAGGGGCAGTGTTGATAGCAAGCCTCAAGCAGGAACTGAGTTGGCGTCCTTTATTTTTCTGAATGGTTACATGAGTGCTCTTGGTGTGAGTTTAAGGATTCAACTCACACAAACAGCCTCAGAACAGTGGATGAACAACTTAGTAACTTTGAGAGGGAAATATTGAAGTTAAGGAAGTTGTAAGTCAAAAATAATTATCTTAGAGAATGTCTTCGCAGAGAGCATGCACTGAAGGGGCCACGGACTTGGAAATTCCCCACAGGTACTGTTCAGGGGTTCAGACTTCCACAGGGATTTAGTTGCCATGTTCAACAGGCATGGCTGTGAACTGCTGGAACTGTGAATAAAGGACAATGAGAAAAAAATTAATAATTTAAAGGTTAAAGTTGATGAATGTAATGAAATGCTAAAAAGTGATTTGTATTTTCCATTGAAAGTTGATAAATATAGGGCTATTTTTGTGAATGTAGACAAAACAGTGGATGAATTAATTAATAAAAAAAGTAAGAAGCTTGATAGAAATAAAAGGGAATATGATGCTGATAAGGCATACCCCCTTCCTAATGCTAACATGCGAGCACAACATATGGGGGATGAGGTCAATGTTTTTTATAATAATGAAGACATAAATGTAGTAGGTGATAATGTTTCTACAAATACACAGGCCACCCCTTTAGAAGCACCATTGAGGAGGTCGGAGCATCTCCAGAATCAGAGGAGGCAGAACAATTACAACAGGGAAACAGAGAACTATGGGAATTACAGGAATTCTTACCCAAACAGGAGTCGTCCTTACAGAGGACAGGGGAGGGGAGCACCCAACAGATGGTAAATGATAACACACAAAAGTTAATAGAAATTATAAGTAATGTACATGGTGACTTTAAGATATTCAATCTTAGTGAAGTGAATGTTGACACCAAATGGGCAGAGTTTTTTCAATAAGGCTTGAATTAGGTTCCAACGAAAGTACCTTCAATTGAGAATATGTTATTAGAGTTAAAAACCTTTGTTAGGAAACTGAACTTCAAATTTTATTTTGATAACGAACAAATTAATGTAGCTGGAGCACAATGTAAAAAACTGAGCACATTTAACCCCCCCTTCACCCCATACTACACGTTTTTGAGAATTTGTGTGGCAGTCAGATTAGGAAAATTGTGAAATGTAAAAGAAAAGATTATATATCCAATTTATCTGATGAAGAAAACAAATTACTCGAGCACATCATAAATAATAAAAGTATTAGGGTTATGAAACCAGACAAGGGAGGGGGTATTTTGATTATGGAACAACATGCATATGTGGAAAAAATGTTGTTGCATTTGTACAGTGACAGTTATGATGAAACATCTATAAATGAGTTAAACATAGCCTGTAGGTGTGTCAACATTACTGAATGATTTATTAATTGATGAACAAATCACCATTAGTGAAAATAATTTTCTCCAGCAGAGTTCACCTTGGATACCAACAATATTCGGAATCTCCAAAATCCACAAGAGCATTGTGGACCCACCCCCTTGAGGCCCTAAGGCATCTAAAATATTTAATTTGGCAAAATGTGTTGATTTTCACCTCAAACATGCTTTAAAGAAACATCAGCATGTACTGAAGGATTCATGGGACTGCTTAAATAAAATCAATAGTAACTTATACAGTGACAATTTGATTTTTGCAACCATAGACATCAAACATCTTCTCACCGTCATTCCCCCGTGATATTGGTATTATGTGGTTTTATGATTTTCAATGTTCAAATACGTTGTTTAGTCATCCAAGAATATTAATGTTTAGAACACTGATGGACCTCATCCTGAAAAACAACTTCATTGTGTTTGAAAATCAATTTTATAAGCAAAAAACTGGAGTTGCAATGGGGGCGGCATGTGCCCCCCCCTGTTTGCCAACATTGTGTTAACCCAATGGGAAACAATGAATGTATTTAACAGTGAGTTGTTTAAGCATTGTAGATTCTATGGACATTTCTTGGATGACATTTTAATTTTTTGGGATGGTACACAGGCATTACTTGATAGTTTTTTTGAATATTTGAATGCAAGTACAACTTTTTTATCATTCACTAAGGAGACTGCTACAGATACCATAAATTTTTTGGATATTACCATAAGGATGGATAAAAATAAAAAGTGTTTTAGTTTGACATTATACAGAAAACCCACTTATTCTAACACTCTCCTGCATTTTGAAAGTTGTCACCCTTCACACCAAAAAAGATCTTTGGTGAAGGGGCAGGGAGTGAGGTTAGCTAGAATGGTGAGTGAAGTGGAAGCTTTTATTGAAGAAGTGGAGAAACTTAGGGAAATGTTATTAAGAAAAGGGTACCCCAATGGATTTATTGATCCTATATTGAAGGAAGTAGTAAATAAAAGAATGGAAGGACAATTTATTGCACTGCTAGGGGCCAATGCAAATGACCCCAATAGATATACAGACAAATTAATGAACACAAACAAGGAGACTTTTTATGGGAGCTATGACATTAACTTTCAGTCCTGCATTTTATGACATCAAAGAAGTAATTAACAATAATTGGTGTATTTTGACCAATGAACTTGAACACAGAGAAAAAGTGGGTGAAAAACCACTTGTAATATACAAGAGGATTCTAACATAAAGAACATTTTAGAAAGGTGCACTCCTATCAAGAGCTTAGGTTAAATGAAAAAATGTGGGCGATGTTCACAATGTACTTACATCATAGAAAGTGATAGCATCCATATTATGGGTTATGGAGAAGTAAAGCTGAGACATAAATTAAATTGTCTCAGTAAATGCTTGGTGTATATAGTAATCTGTCAGGAATGTAGACAGTTTTATATAGGAAAAACAAAAAACGCCCTTAATAAGTGCATCTATCAGCATGTTTACGATATACATAGAGGTAACTTGAATAATGCCCTAGCCAGGCATATTACTGAATGTAGTCGTTATTTCTTTAAATTTGCAGGGTTGGAGTAAATAGTTAACAAAGTTGGTGGGGGGGGGGGCAAAAGAGATGTTTTTGGAGTACAGAGAGTTAATATGGCAGCTTATGTGCAATGCAACAGTCGCACCAGGTCTGAACGAGACTGTGTCTGTATCAAGTTTATTAAAACTAAGTTCTGAATTCCACATGTAGTGTGCAATATATAACTAATTTATTTATTTATTTATTTATTCATATATTAGTAGTAGTAATATATTTATTTATACATGCATTTTTTTCATTAATTTATTAACTTATTTATCTTTATATTATGGTAGGAATTAATGTATTTGATTTTAATAATAATGGTGGTAGATATGTATTTATTAGAAGTGCATTTATAGTAGATCAAATGTTTTTAAGTTTTACAACAACATATGGGGGATTGTATTAGTGATCATGTGATGGGGTGGCTATTTAAGTATTGTATGCAATGGAATCTCATTTTCTAATGAAGTCAATGGCTTATGGCCGATGAAAGCACTAAAAAATAAAGTTTGCTGTGGTATATCTGGTGCTGGTTCCTGCTTCACATCTGTTACCAGTTTTGGAGTTTGTTCTTTTGTGTTGATGTGATAATATAAAATGTTTAGAATTAGATGGATTTGTATCACTCCTGGAAGGCTGTTTGCCAAAGCGCTAGAGTTTTTTTTACAATAAATCTGTTTCTTGTGGCCAGTTGTGGATTTATTCTACCTTTGCCTTTGATTGTGCTTGTTCATTGGATGTGTTCTGTATGACAACATATGAACAGCTACTGGTGACCAAAAACTCATCATGAATAAATTTGGAGTGGCCAAGTTTTGTCAGAAGTACATGTTATTGTCATACATCTGTTGTCTTAATGAGGCAATTTACTGTAGCCCAGCTTTAAAGATAGGAAAATGTATCCATGATCCAAAGGCTAACAACAGTGGTAATCTTCCCAAATGATGTGCTTATATCGGACACATCATATATAAAGGAAACTTGAGGGCTGTGAACATGTAGTCTCTGGCTCAAAGTATTATATGGCTTCCTAGAACTGACAACCAAATTCAGGATTTAGTAGAGAGTTGTACTGAATGCTATATGGTTCAGAAAATATACTACCATGAGCTTCTTTGTAATACATGGAATTTTCTATGCTCCCCCAACAGTATATCCATATTGACATTGCAGGTCCAAATAAGCACTCAATGTTTGTAATTGCTACAAGAGTAATGCAATTAATGAACAAAAGGTATTTTGAAAGATTCATCCACCTCAAAAGCACTGCATCAGTATTATACACATTTCTGTTTAAAGAATACTCTAACAGAACAGATTTTCAGTGACAGCAGCTCACAGTTTACTTCAGAATAGTTTGACTGTTCTGTAAAGTTGAGTCGCATATTACACTGGATTAGTATAGAAATCAGCTCTGTGGAACCAAAAGGTAAATCTCTGATAGCAACCCAGGCAATCTTACTAGTGAACCTGCACAAAAGGGGTCAAATAATAAGTGTGTAAGTGAGGGGCCAGTACTGGCTCTCCCATCACTTGGTGGGTGCAAGGGTGGACTAGCCTTCTGTAATGCCAACATCTACTAGAGAGGGAGATAATCAGCATGCAGTATATGTTCCAAGCATTTGGAGAGCATCTGCAGGAACACAGATATTCACAGGGGAAGGCATAGCAAGCTCTGGCATGCCTGAATGTGCATGCCAGTCCCCATGAGAAGGATTAGGGCCAGAAAGAGGAAACTCCCTTATAGCTGCTTGGTCAGTATTCATTAACTCCACTGATGAGGAATGAAGGAGCATGGTATCACTTGGGTTTAATGGTTGACATTCCATTCAGATGGTATACATGTTGATCCACAGTGGGTCTCATCATAATAGATGAGTTAATCAGAAGTAATTAATTCTATGGAATTGCCTCTAGTTTCAGTTGAAGAACATTGAGTGCTAACAGTAAGATTATCTAACTTAGACATGTCCAACCTGCGGCCCGCAGGCCGCATGCGGCCCTCAGAGCTCTTCCATGCGGCCCTCAACCTCTACCTGCAACATCGATGTACGCATGCCCCAAAACACTTTTTGTTTTGTGTTTTTCACTCCCGTGACCTGTAACACTAATGTTGGTGTGCGCATGTGCCAAAGCACCCTTCTAGTTTTGTTTTTGAGCCAAAAAAGGGTCAGTGTGTTTATGCCATTATTTTGCGCCGAAGAATCAGTGTGTGTGTGTGTGTGTGTGTGTGTGTGTGTGTGTGTGTGTGTGTGTGTGTGTGTGTGTGTGTGTGTGTGTGTGTGTGTGTGTGTTGTGTGTGTGTTCTCACTGAAGATGGACTCATGTATGGATTTGCCACTGTTGCCTTTGAAAGGGACAGCAATTACCTGTGTTAATAGGTAAGTACGGAGTGAGTGAGTGCATGCATGAAAGCAGAATTGTGTGCGTGAAAGTAGAAGAAGAGTATGTGTGTGTGTGTGTGTGTGTGTGTGTGTGTGTGTGTGTGTGTGTGTGTGTGTGTGTGTATGTGTGCATGAGAGAGAGAGAGAGAGACACATGCACAAAGAGGCTAACAACGATCAGTCTACCTACTGAATACAAACAAGTTAGCTCACAAATATATCATACATTAAGAGTACACTTTCATTAAATTGCGACTTTCCTGACAGGGAGAGTGTTGTATTGAACATGAACACATACCTCTTAACTGTATGGATTTTCAAAGAATGTCTGGATTTTTGCCTCATCTTCCAATTTGTGTATTTTGCTTAGGAAATAAAAGTAGTTATCCAAGGTAATGCAGTTCCAGAGAGTAAGAATGAGAGAGCAGCCTAGGGTTAATGGGTCAGTAGTGGACTGACTATGTGGGACTGTAGCATATAAAGTTGTATTGCTTTTCAGACTAACAAAAAAGCACCTAGTACTGTTTTTTCATTGGTGGGCTCTAAGCAGTGGTAGATTGGACAACAGTAAGCTTAGCTTTGGTGGATCATCAATACTGGCAAATCAATTGGGCACAATGTCATTTTTTAAATGTTGGGGATTTTAGTGTGTATGTGTGTGCTTATGTGTTGGGAGTGCTGCAACAGTAGATGATTATTAAAGACAGAGACTTACGGACTGTGGAGAATATGTTTCTTTGTTTCAAAACCTAATACTTGGGTACGCATGCCAGAAGTAGATTTTTTAAGACATAGCTTCTTGCCATTTACAGTGGATGGATATTTACATTTAATGGACAATGTATTAGCGTGGGCCTGTGGGGTTCTGAAGGATGCCAAGTCTACCATTGCCAATGTCTTGTAAAGTGACCTGGAAATGGATATTGGGATGTTACTGAAAAAAATATAGTAAGTGGGCTTAGAAATATAGTTTAATTATACAAAGTGTACTTTCAATTTACAGGCCATAATTTAATTTATTTCAGGTAGTCCATATACTGGTAAGGGCGGCCACGGTGGTGCAGTGGTTAGCATTGCTGCCTCACAGCAAGAGGATCTCCGGTTCGATCCTCGGCTGGGGTGCCTTCTGTGCGGAGTCTGCATGTCCTCCCTGTGGTCGCGTGGGTTTCCTCCGGGTGCTCCGGTTTCCTCCCACATCCCAAAGATATGCTGCAGGTGGATTGGACACTCTAAATTGGCCCTAGGTGTGAATGTGTGCGTATGTGTGCCTTCAGTGGAAGGTTGGGCACTGGGCTGGCAACTCGACACCATAAAACTCCACTGCTAATCATGAGCGGACAAGATGATCCACTGTGGCAACCCCTAACTGGGAAAAGCTGAAAGAAGAAGTCCATATACCAGTAGATTGTATACCATTAAACTTAATTAGGGAGAGCTGTCATTCTGGGGAAACAAGCAGCCCTAGTTTCAGTGAAAGCTCTGTGGTTGCTTGCAGGTAGGAAGTTGCAGGATGTTGATGCAATGTGTTTTATGTATTATTTTTAATGCAGTTGTCATTTCAAAGCATGGTTTTCTTTGATGCAAAAGAAGGCAGGACTGAATGAGCCATATAATGTTTAATTGACAATAATGGGATAGAAAGATTAGAAGTGATGTATAATGTTTGCAGCTACAATGTTTCAATGGTGTCTGTGATGCATAACTATTTTTGGGCCTGTGTCCCACTTTTATTTTTCGCTTTGTCCAGATTTCTTGCTCTAAGATTGAGAGGTATGGTTTCATACTAAATCAGAAGTTGTATTTACCTTGGAAGACTTTTCGGCATAATTATGAAAAACAGAGCCTTTTTATTATCTCTGCTTATTTCCAATATAAACTGCCATGCAACCTTGCAAATAACCTTCTTATTAAGCTACTTTACTTCTTTTGGAATTGACAGGTATGATTCATCTGTTCGGACATAAGCATAGAGTGCTAATGTGACTTTGATTTCTTGCAGCAGTCTGTGGTTTACATAATCACAATAACTTTTCTGTGTTTCTGGGTATATAATCAATTTAATAGTTTTAAAGATGTTTTCCAAAAATAAATAAATAATCCTTTCTACACTTTGAGCTATTGACAAAGTCTGGGAATTTGTTTTTTTTTCAAAAGCGAAGGTCAGCATTACAGCTCAGTAAACTGTCAGTCTGAGTAACTTCTGCATAAATTAAAATGTCTGAATGTCAAATGGCTTTAGATTGGAGGGAAGTTTATTTTTATTTATTTTATTTTATTTTACATTTGTTTACTGGGAAAGTCCGACTGGGTACAGGTCCATTTTCAGCGGAGGCCCGGTGAGAAAAGCTCCAAAAATAACACAAAACAATATAATGCATGAGAGAGAGAGAGACAGCAAATTATGGATTGTAGTACTCATACAATATGGCAGAGATTACATCTCATAACAGTGAGAATCATTGCAGTACAGAATAAACCTAAAAACATTTTTTTTCAGTTATAATTACAGCAAGGCAAATATCAATGAGTTAAGTTTTTAGGAGAAAGCTGTTTGTACATAGCTGAATCTCTGAAACAATCTTTTGGTATGGATTAACCTGGGGATTGACACAAGTTATATGTTTACACCAGTATGTAGCATTATAGTTTATGGTTTTCTTATTGATTTACTTTTTGCCGAGCAGTTGTTTGTTGATTTATTGATGGTCCTTTTGGTGGTGGGAAATTACATGGATGAATCCATCTCTATTATGATTTTTTTTTCAGATATTTTGACTTCCAGACAATTTCATTCAGTGAGTGGGTGTCATGTGATTACTGAGGTTGCCCATTTTACAAGTAGGGGCTTTTTGTGTGTGTGTGTGTGTGTGTGTGTGTGTGTGTGTGTGTGTGTGTGTGTGTGTGTGTGTGTGTAAGAGAGAGATTTAATATGTATACTGAATATAATTTTGCAAATGGAATTCTTAGTTAAACATGCCCCTCTTCTTGGGCAACTAAACTAGAGTATCCAATATTAGATCTTAGCCATCCAGCTGAGAAAGGTTAGTATGTGAATTTTCCATCTGGTTTGATAAAGGCTATGCTACTTACCCAAGGATTACATTTATGGCTATCCATCCAGCCATCATGTTGCTGAACTACATTGTTTGATAATGAGAGGAGCTTTTTACAGAAGTTGAAGGTTTTTGTGTCAAGAACCTGTCCATAAAAAGTGGCTTGTTTATGTTGCAGTGAAGGCTGTGGTCTTTGTAGTGAGCATTTTAAGTATAACCAGCATTTCTGAGGTTGAGGAAGTCTCTTAAGGCAGGATCTTTCTTAGCCTGGAAAGCAAGCCAATGGTGAAATTTATAGGGGCCAGTGAGAGACAGAGGAAAGAAAGAAGGTTTTTAGTTTGTTTAGATAACTAAGTGAACTTAGTCCTTTAACCTTTTTTGTCAGAAATGGTTGTAGTCTTTCTTTTGGCAGGGTGTTTTGCTGAGACATATGCCAAAAGGGGCATTGTACTCAATATTGGCTCTTGTAAAGGAAGAATACAGGGATGTTATGACCTCCTTGTCCCTGGATGAGATATCCTTACTAATGAATTGGGCCATGTAAAAAGCTTTCCTTACAACGGAGACAACGTGGTGGTCAAAAGTCAGGTTTCTATCAACCTGGGTGCCCAAGTACCATACAACTTATTGCATGCTTACAACATTGTTATTAATGTGATAATTTGTGGGGACATCAGTCTCCTCAAAGGGGATGATGATGCATTTTTTGGCATTTAGCTTGAGGCCATTTTTCTGGCACCAGTTATTTGTTTGGGTGAGACCCTCTTGTAGCTTATTCAGAATTGTTTTATTAAGTCAGTAATGTGAATTCTTTACTTTATTGCAAATTTGTTGGGTTATTTTTGTGGATTATAGTATTGTAGGACTGCTGATGTTGACATTTTACGTAGTTGGACTGCTGGAATGGTTTTCCCAGTGAGGAAATGCTAGTGCTGTAGTGAATATCTGTTTATTTGTAAAAAAAAAAAAGTATATATATATATATATATATATATATATATATAAAACTAAGATGTTAGAGTTAACTGTTAGATTAGAGAATTAGAATGAGAATTAGAATTTTAAGGCAAATAGTAGGCATTTATTACATTTATTCATTGTTCAAATGCACCTACAGTACAACCAGGAGGTCGACTGTGGTCTTCCGGAGCAACAAAAGAGTTAACTATATGATATATTTTATATGCGGCCCCAAGACCGTTTCTGTTCACTCAATGCGGCCCCAGCAAGCCAAAAGGTTGGACACCCCCTAACTGTTGGATTAATGATTTTTATGCTTACCCCAGGTCTGGGATATGAAAGGGGCATCCCTCCATGCAAGATTATAAAATATATACAAACATACATATGCTAAACAGCAACTGTTACAGCCAACAAACTTGCAAGCAGGAACCAGCTGGAAACAAATTTAAATCCACCAGTACTTGACAACAGAAGTGCTTTATTCATAGAATAAATCAAATACAATCCAGATGAAATGTAGATAAGTGCTTTCATTCCAAAACATATGTATAGTTACAAAGAACTTCATCAGATATAGTCAATAGTTACACTGTTGTTTAAATAAAAATATATACATACATACATATGTTACAAAGACATATATCTGGAGAGTTTCTCCCTGGGCCTCTGCTGAAAATTGGCTTTGTTCCAAGTCGGACTTTCCCGGTGAACAAATGTTAAATAAAATATATATATATATATATATATATATATATATATATATATATATATATATATATATTTTTTTTTTTTAAATACAGACAGTGGTTTACTAGCCTGCAAAAAAAAAAACTTTTTAAATTCTATTTTTAAAGTAAATACCGTACACTGCACATCTTTTACCGCTGTTATTTCTTTCTTTCCTGTAATCCCTGTAGCAGAATTACTATGATTTTATTTAAAAACAATCCAACTCTGGGTCACAAAAATAAAATTTAAATGCTACTTACATACAAGAATGCAACACATGCAGCCATTGAGGAAATGTTGTTGATAGAGCAGTTTATCAACAGGTCAAGTCTGGACCTGCCCAAAGCTGATCCTTGAAGAATAGTACAGGACTAAGTTTATACATGAATGGCAGGCCAAAAAGAAACATTTCGGCAGGACAATATAAGTTGGCATGTAGTTACAGAAGTGATAAATGGCAGTCATTCAGGCCAAGTGATTCTAAGGGTAGTCCCTGTGATGTATACCACTAGTGTAGAAGGTACTACAAGGAAATACCGCATAGACTAGATATGAAATACTTAGCCAAGAAAGTGATACATGAAAGTGGAATGAAATAACATATCTGAGTTTGAATGGAAAACCAGGCTTTTACCCCTGATCTGGCACATATGTCTCTAGTAGGCAAAGACAGCCTGTACGTGCTTTACTTCTCATGCCCAAACCTACATATATCCCTTAAAATAACCCTAGGTTATCAAAACTTGTTAGATACATTTGTGAAGCATGGCTAGCCTTTAAAAGGCCCTCGGGGTTGTTAGCTTAGTAATGACCTATGAACGTATGTGACAAAAGCCAGCTCTATAGAGTGACTGATGACTGATGATGTGCTTGGATAATCAGACCTATGACCAAAGATGGATGGATAGCATTACCTCTATCTAGAGAAGAATTATGGTAAATATCAATCTCAATGAATGCTGGAAGACAGAGCCATTACCAAAGGAAGTAGCATGACCAAAGCAATATCCATGGAAGGATGGATGATCAGAGCCAGTCCTAAATGGAAAACTCTAAAAGACTAAGTGACCACAGCCAAACATTTAGAAGTATGCATGACAATAACTGTACCCCAAAAGGATGGATGACTGTGACCATAACATTAAAATGAGGACTGACTACTTCCCTACCCAAAAAAGGATCAGTGAGACTGTGTGTACCTAAAGAAAACTGTTTTACGTACAATCAGCCAAACTTGATGGTTTTCTGAAATATGAATTCTGAAATATGTTCAATAAAAAGAAACTCACAAAAAAATCTTTTTTTTTGAAGATGGCAACCCCATCTAAGTTATGTATACCAACCCCAAAGTTATACCAGAGTAAAGAAAATGTCAAAAAAACCCTCCACATGTGTACTACTACCTCAAACTATACTACACATCGTAGTAAAACACACAGTGACATTAAATTTTCACACTAAAGACTGCCAGTGGAACAGCCAGCAATGAAGTATAGATAAACCTAAGAGAAACAACTCAGCAGCAGCAAGTGCCTGAATGAATGTACGTCCATTTGGGTTCTTCATGGTTCAAAAGAAAGATGTGCTAAACAGGCATTCAACCTTCTGAGTAGGACTAAAATACAAAGGTGGAGTCACCTCTTATGTCAAACCAGGTCACTGCCCCAATCTCAGTCAGTCTCCAAAGATCCTGTTCAGAGTACTTGAAAATATGTCCCCCAAAACAAAGCCCTTCAATGCAGTAAAATACAAGCACACACAGTTTGTTGAAAATCAAGAAGCAGTTGCTGAGGATATACAAGTAATTTATTCCAAAAGTATGTTTAGCACTTTCACCCCAAAGTAATCAGAAAACTTCATCAAAACATGATAAAATCTCAAATAATAGGTTAAATACAGCACCCACTAGTGACCTTTAATGGAGGTGTTGTTGAACAGCTTTGCATTTTTTGATAATGAATACTACAATCTGGTCAAATGGCTAGAGATGGGAGCATCTTCAGTTACCATGTTTACAAATATAATTCTTAGGTGGTGAGAAACGAATTATGTATTTAAATCTTATTTTTTTCAAGCATATGATTACATATCTATGCTTTTTAGATGATATATTTGTTCTTTGGGAAAGGTGTGTTAGTGAATTTTGTGAATTCTTGTTCTACATTAACAGTGCTACTTAGCTTTTACACTTTAAAGTGAATTGAATTTGGAGTCTATTAATTTTTTTAGATGTTAAAATATGTAAGAATAGCGAAAAGTCACTATGTGATTCCACTATCAACAGAAAAGAGAGCTATTACAACAGTTTATTATACTATGGTAGCTCCCACCCATTATGACAAAAAAAAGAACATTGTAAAGGGGCATATGGTGCATTTACCATGTCTGGTCTCTGATGACACTCTTTTTGTAGCTGAGTTTGAGACACTAGATAAGGGGATATCCAGAAAAAAAACATGTTACCAAACACAAGGATGATATTATGGAGGGCAGACGAGATAGGTTTCCATATATTCTAAGGTTTTAAGAAATGAAGGTAAAGAGAAGAATTTCTCCAAGGTTATGATCTGTGGTTATAATGAAAGGACCTCTCAGATAAAAAAAGTTATGGCAAGGGACTGGGATGTTGTGTTTGAAATGTTTTAGTTGAAAAAAGATTAGGTCAGCAACTTGAATCTATCGCCAAAAAACAGAAAAACCTTAGAACTTTGGGGGGACTCAAAATAATACAGTTAAGAATGAAAAAAGTAGACGGCACTGTATAAATATGGTAGGTGCATCTAATTTAGATTTATTTTTGAAGGGAAGAACATTGTGCTAGGTAATTCTCCTGTGGGTTTGGCCTCACATGGTAAGTTTGATTGCAATACTAGATGGGTGGTTTACTATGACCAGCATACATATGCCATCAGTAGGGGTAATTGTACTAATGCCCTGTGTACAAATTCACAGGCATGTCCTAATTTAAAAACAGAATGTGTGTTCTTTGTGTCAAAAAGGTACCCCCATTTACTAAAGGTGGGAAATTGTCTGTGCAGTTAAAGGTTAGGGAGTTACTTTGGGAGTTATAACAGGCCAATAAAGCAGAATGTATTAATGGCAAATTTGTACGTAATTGTGTATTGAATCAAAAAAGGGCTACATTTAGTTTATCACACTAAGTCAAGTTATTTGTAAACATTTATTCACCTTATTAATGTATGAATTTCAACTTTTAACTTTTAAAAACTTTTTTTTTTGTTACTTGAAATTCAGAAAGTGGTTACAACTATTGCTGAGTCAGGACCATATGATTTTGAGGGTGTTATATTTAAACTATTGTTTGAGATTTGTATTATGTTTTGATGAAGTCCTCTGATTACTTAAGAAAAAAAATGTTAAACCTACTTTGAAATAAATTACTTGTATATCACCAATGACTGCTTCTTTGGTTTACAATGAACTGTGTGTGTTTGAAAATATATCCCCTCCAACAAAGACTGTATCCATAAACATAAAACAGATATGTACTATAAAGAAACAGTTATTGAAATTAATATTTATGTTAAATGTACATTAAAACCATTTACTAATCCTATTTAAAATTATCATACACTTGGAGTAAACGTACATTTTGTCACTAGTAATTCAGATAATTGTAGTATATAAATACCTCTACAAGCTACATGATTAACCTGGGATGAAATATAACATATCTAATGCTGCTGGGTATGTGTACATTTTCTTGTGCATTATTTTAATGACACTACTTTAATGAGAAAGCAGCAGTTAAATGTCTTTTTTACTTGTACTATGTCTCTGGTATTATTTATTGCATAAACTGGAAAGGCCACAGAAAAACCTCATAAAGAGAATGGCCTCCAACACCTGCCCTATGTGGACAGGCTCAAATCACTATCACTCTACTCTGTATCATACAGATTGCTCAGAGGTGATCTGTGTCTCACCTACAAGGCAATGTCAGACTCTGCTCTACTAGAAATGCTCCATATCCGTAAGTCTAACTCCTTGCATAGTACCCGATCGAAAGGCTTAAATTTAATGTGTGCCATTAACAAAACCTACTGGAGAGACAGGTTTGTCTCCCAGAGGCTGCCCCATCTCTGGAATAGACTCCCCATACACATCAAACAAAGCAAGTCGCTGACCCTCTTCAAACGCAACCTTGATGAGTGGATGGGTAGCCACAAATTTGTCCCAGCGGTTCCACCTTTGGAATGAGAAATGAGAAAGCAGCAGGTAAATGTCTTTTTTACTTGTACTATGTCTCTGGTATTATTTATTGCATAAACTGGAAAGGCCACAGAAAAACCTCACAAAGAGAATCCATGGCCTCCAACACCTGCCCTATGTGGACAGGCTCAAATCACTATCACTCTACTCTGTATCATACAGATTGCTCAGAGGTGATCTGTGTCTCACCTACAAGGCAATCTCAGACTCTGCTCTACTAGAAATGCTCCATATACGTAAGTCTAACTCCTTGCATAGTACCCGATCGAAAGGCTTAACTCTAATGTGTGCCATTAACAAAACCTACTGGAGAGACAGGTTTGTCTCCCAGAGGCTGCCCCATCTCTGGAATAGACTCCCCATACACATCAAACAAAGCAAGTTGCTGACCCTCTTCAAACGCAACCTTGATGAGTGGATGGGTAGCCACAAATTTGTCCCAGGGGTTCCACCTGTGTCCCTCACACCTGTGTCCCTCACTGACAGGGGCAACAGGTACTTTTTGAGGTATCTTTTTTGGGGATAAACTCTTGACTAGTCTTGTAAGGGCCATAGAGCCATTAGCCTAGTAATCTCCTATGACCCTGTGATCCTAAAGTGTGATAGTACATTCACAACACCACCATCCCTTACCTTCACATAAATGTGACGCATGTCATTTTGCAAGTTAGGGTGTTACTTTTTGTTTTAGTTTTATCCCACTATTGTGACAAATTTCAAGCTATCTCCATTATGATCCTTAATGTTCATATCCTTGGCAGTTCCCCAGATGGTGGTGCCCACCCCTCATGTGAACAGTGGTCAGCGGATCTCCTTTCTGTAAGAGTCCAACCTAACAGGATCCTGCATTTCCTCTTCTGGCACCCATCATTTGTGAGAAAGGGCCAAGTGAAGACATGTTATACTGTAGCTCACAGTGGAATTTTCTCTTAACCCTGTCTCTCGCCAACACACTCGGGTGATATCATGAGGAAGGCTGTGCAATGGGGTCATTAAGGAAGCACCTCTACTTATATGGTGATATATCCCTTACATGTCTACCCACTTACATTGTAGCATCAGGTTACTGGCATAGCAATGGTATCGTCACTGCTGCCTGTGGATCACCCATGTGCCCCTAGCACAGCTCTACACTATTCCCCCGAAGAGTCAAGCTGCACCTTATCATTCCTTCCCTTCCCAGACCAATTCAAGAAGACCTTGAGTGAGACAGTAATTCAACTCAAGTTACCTGTGTTGCAGTCAAGGTTTTATACCTTCATGCTGATAGAACTGGTTTAAGTTAAGGTACATTAAATGATTAACACTTCATAGCTGAAATCAGTCCTACAGTTTTTGAGTGTAGCAAAAATAATTGCATATTATTAGCTCAATCCATTAAATTAAAAAAAAATGTTTTGAGAAAATCTTACTTTTATCTCCCTTCAGCTACTGTTTACTTGAATTTTCTTGATTACTAACAGAAATAACAGAAGTAATCTTTTACTTATTCACAGTTTTAAATTAATGGGTTCAGTTAGGTGTGTTATGATGGATTAATTCAATACTGAATGGTCATGTGCCCAACCAACTTTATATAATCCAGAGCATTCCTTAAACTGCCTACATCTCCCAAGTACCATAGATTGTGGCAATAAACTTGCATTCATTGCCAATTATTGGTATAGACCCATTAGTTAGCAACCATTGTAAATGCTGAGCTACTTTTATTCCCATTTATTTCCTGATTTGCCTTTTGTTGACCACCTCAGTGAAACAAACATCTAAGTGCAAACACTGGGTTGGTCATGTAAGCTACCATAGAAGAAGGCTACAGATTGACCAAAACGACAAGTAGAAAAATCATGTCTAAAAACTTTTGGAGTAGGAACCAGCTTATGTGGAGCTTCTAAACTGTCTGCATGGAAGGTAAGGTTAATAAAATCCTGCAGCATGTAGAGAATATGTCAAGAGTGCTCACTGCTCTGTGGCTGGAGGAAGGGGAAGTTACATGGAATGATAAAAGAATGCAGTTGAGCGCAGGAAAAAAGGAGATAATATGGAATGTACAGTACGGTGGAAAGAGGCATAGATTAAAAAATGTGTGTGTAGCGTCTTTGCTATAAAACAATATGATTTAGAGTACAGATCACACCTGGAAAACATCAGAATCATTGGACTGAAAGACAGATGGGAGGGAAATAAATAGTAAGATACATACAGCAAAGTGTTTGTCATATCACAGAAGGGAATTGACTGGTTAGATAAACAAATCAACAGGGCACACAGTGTTGGGAGACTTACAGGAACTGCAAACAGACAAAGGCACCTAACAGTTAAATGTTACAGACTGAAATAATTGATTTGTGAAGGCAGCAGCTTTCATAAAGGGCTTTATAATGGGCAGTAGATGATTTCATATCACAAATCTACCATAAAAGAAAAGGCTTACTTACAACAAGCTAGCACTTGAAGTGGACAGGAACAGCAGCTTTCATTTTTATCCAGCTTTGTAAAGGTCATATTGAAAGGAAATGTGCTGTGTTCTAAAAATGAGGAAGGAGCAATACGTGTATAACAATTTTGCTGCATGTTAAAATTGATAGTAGTTAGAGGGGCAAATGAGATGTCACTGCAAATGTAATGGATGTAGTAATAGAAGAGATGCCTATTGACCAGCAATGTCCTGAACAGGTTGAGTGAGATAAGCCATGGCCACTTTCCCATTACGTGAGAGCTACTGCAGTAGATGGGAGGTGCAACAAGTGTCATGGCCAGCCTGTCTTAAAAGACATAGTGGGGTATCATAATGGAGAATATAGGGCTCTAGGGAGTGTCGCAAATATACATAATCTGTAATGCTATAGGACATAACAGGAATGCTGAAATAGGTGAAGAAGTATGGGACAAAATGCCCTTGATATACAGGAAATGACAAAGGAAGGATTGGAGAGAGGTAGGTGAGTAGAGTGGTCAGAGACAGGATGATGAAAACTATAGACTAGGAGCTAGTAGGAAGCATTATGAAATAAGACGTGAATGGAGAGAACAGATGCACAGCAAGGTATATGCAGGACAGAGATGTCTCGGTAAGATGCATATTGGTATGAGGAAACAGAGGAAGTAGGAAGGAAAGACATACAAGTGGATAAGACGATATTTGTTAATAGAAAGGATGGTAGGAACATATTGCAAAAGATGCCTTGCTTGCATTTTTTTGTTCTTGTGTTTTTGTTAAGTTATTTGGAAATTCTAAAATATAGGTGTCATAAGAAAGTACAACTGTCAAGATGGATTTCTGTATTTCAAATGTATTTCTAAATAAGTTAGACCAGAAAATGTTTTATTCTGTGAGACAATGATACAGAAGCTGAGTGTTGCACGTTTAGATATATGGCACAGTTCTGCCTTGTTATAAATAAAGGAATACTATGAAACATTGTATGTCTAGGAGTTGCAGTTAGAAACATGGGCAATGAAAGTTTGTATTTTGTATTTTTTTTATTACAAGTTCTGTCATGAATGTAGTATTTTTGTGAAAAGAAACATTATAGATGAGCTCATGAGAAACAGCTGAGAGTGTGAGAATGTGCTAAACTGTAATAGTCTTAACAGTTTCTGAATGATGATTGTGTTATTCTTCTGTCAGTTTAAGAATATGAATTACGATTTGAAAGAATATTCCAGAAGTTGACAATTGAGCTGACCAGTGCTTTTTTCATATACTACAGTTAATGTCTGTAGTTTGCCATGGTTAGATTCATGTGGTTTCTGTTACATGTAATCTCAGTAGCTGTCAAATTCTGTTCTGAAAAATAAATGTCTTGCCATAAAAATGCCTTCATGTCTTGGTGAATTTA
The DNA here is from genome assembly GCF_019279795.1 of Protopterus annectens. Classification (NCBI taxonomy): domain Eukaryota; kingdom Metazoa; phylum Chordata; order Ceratodontiformes; family Protopteridae; genus Protopterus; species Protopterus annectens. The sequence continues at coordinate 1,479,217,640 of NC_056733.1, read as the reverse complement.
TTGATGATAGACAATACTAAGGAGCTCCTCTAGCAGTATTTTACTTTTTATGTGATATTGCCATATGTTTTCTGAATGTATGAAGCATGACATGGAGGAGAAATCTAGAACATATGATGATAGCTGGAAGTGTTGACAGTGTGCAAAGCTTTACACGACTGAAAACATGGTGTACAATGAAACGAAAAGAACATTTTGTGAACTGAATTGAAGGTTGATGGATTCATAATGTTGACACATGGGAAAATATGTTGCAAGAACTGTGGGACAGTACACAACACTATCTAATGTATATTTCACATAAACATTGGACTATTGTCTATGAACTATCTGAAGGGAACCACCCTCATGAAAGGAATATGTGCATATGTTTGTGGATTAAATAATGCTTCCATTTTGCTATGAAAATACAAACTGGATGATGCAGATGCCAAAAATTAATTCTTTTTATTCAGTATGGGGAATTGAAACTCCCAAGAAATGCACAGTTTAATAACTAAGTTTAGAACTTTCTAGAAAATGACAGCAGCATTTTCTCCATTCTATTCTATTTCATATAGATAGTATATTTTGCTAATGCCAGTCCAAGCACATATAACTTATTGCTTGATATATAAGCATGTCTTAAGCACTTACAATACAGTCTGTAATGTTAACAGTAAGGGAAATATTATGGTGGTGTATATGCTTTAAGTAACATTTTTCTTATAATTGCCTCTTACTATTTCTCATTTTAATGTTAAGCCTATCTGTAAAGTGTTCTGCATGTTAAAAATAGATTTGTGAGGGTTGTGAGTGTAGTGAGCGAGTCACATGGTATGGTGTATTAGCCTCTAATTAACAATCCATGTGGGGGTGTCATTAAAATTACAGTGTTAATGCACTGGTCAATAAGTTTTATTTATTTAGAAACAACATAAAAATAATGAGTCACCAGGAGGGAGACTCTTGAGAACTTACTGGCATATGGTAGTGCTAACAATGGCCAGCACATCAACCTGTCATGGGGGGAGGGGGCACTGGTTGGGTTTTCACAGGACCAATGGCACAAAGCCCTAACTTTCAAGGAATGGTTTGAGGATGCATACAGTGAAAGGGAGATGGGAAAGAGGAAGAGAAATTGGGAGACATGGGTAGGAACATAGAATGTCACAGGTTTTAATAATCCAATAAACAAAGGGGGCCAAGTAAACCACCATACAAGATGGCTGCCTAGCCCAGCATCTCTGTGCCTGGTGGATGTCAAACATTTTTTTTCATCAAGTATGGTGGTTTCAAGGACCCTTACATAGAGAAAATTGTGTTTGAAGTGGTTTAAAAGGCAAAATTGTCTGTATGAATCTTTTAAATCTCCAAAATGTAAAAAAAAAAAAAAACTCAATAAGATAATGGTTGATATACTCAATGCCTCCTCTGCCTCCTCAAAACCTTTCTTGTGTGCTATAAATCAGTCCCATCAAATATATCCTTTTTATCTGCTAATCTTAGAAACTTCAATCTCATTTTTTTCCATTTCCTTTTCTTTTCCTACAGAAGTGATGAAGACTAACATAGATCTGATAAATCTAAATGACAGGAAAACAAAAACATGACTATACTATTCCCTTTAATTAGTGTATTTCTCACCATGCTTACTCTCTACTTTACATATACCTATGCAATGGTAAACCACACTTTTGTGACTATATTACCCTGCACTACTTTTTGGACTTTTTTCATCATATGTATCATTATCAATGGTAAATATTATGATCTGACTTTTCTTCTGTCCTAACGCATTTGTACTGAATATCAGAGGCATACCTCACCTCTGTTGTACCCTGGAGCTGATGTTTGTACTGCTGCTCTCTCTCCTCAGCTCTTCATTTCAAGAGTAAGAAAAACAAATCTGCTCCTTGGACTGGCAGGCAATCTAACCAGATGCCAGATACATGCCACCTTCCTCCCGCCCCTGCTCTTGGTGGTTGGTAGTCCAGAAATGCAGGGGCCAACCACCCAACCAGGTCCTGTTCTACATTCCCATCCCCACTCCTCCTCAGCTAAGGGGCAATTGGCAATTTAAAAAATAAAGTCCATGATCAGGTACCTGGGGTTCTGCAATTAGGAGACAATCTGGTCATGTTTCTGTGCCATGCCCCTCACATTTTATGTCCAAAAAAAAAAGTGTGGCAAAGCAAACAAATCTTTTCTTTTTGCCTTTAAAACTGTAGCAAACTGGGTTGCTAAAAATGTAGCAAGCAGTTGATACAGTTTATACTATGCATAGAGCACTAAACTGCTCAGGTGTTTAGTTAAAAAAAGAAATATATTTTTTTGAAACTATAGTTATTGCTATAGTTTAGTTACTTTAGACCATAGAGGGAATGCTACAACACTCAAGTTTGACTGCAAATATAATATCAACTTTAAAATGCTGGTATGCCCACAAGATTGATCAGGATAGGATGACTGAGGTCATGTCCCCTAAGACTTTGAGTCTGGGTTAGTTGCCCTATTCGCCCTGTCTTATGTACACTGTAGCTGAATATATTTATAAATTACCTTTTTATTACATTGTGTTGTCAGCAAATTTGATACCTGACTCTTATGTTTTTATTACTGTATATTGTTTTTGTCACTAAAGTCCAGGCTGTGACTAAAAAAGGTCATCAGACTAGTCCACTTACCTGGGCAACAAATGTTAAATAAATAAGTAAATAATGGAATATGGTGTGGAGATGACTAAAAAGTTTGTGGTTCTATGTTTGTAAGTAGGGAAGTTAGGGAAAACAATAAAAACAGCAACAAATATTTGATTGCATGTTTCAAAAGGCTGCTTGAGAGGAAAGTGCAGTAAGGAGGCAGGAAAATGAGATTAAAATGTTTCCTGCATGCATAGAAACTTTGCTAGAAAAGCAGCAGGAGTTAGAATGCAGAACATCCAGAGAAAGCTTCAGTGTCATTGAGATGACTGAAGGGCAGCAAGGGAGGGAATCAGTGTGATATGTAGAACAGCAGGTGTGGCTATGAAGTAACCAGCTAGGTAAACCAATAGACAGAGCTATACTGCTCAATTGTCCAGATAGCCACACTCATACTGTTTGGTATTTTCCTTGTAAAATTTGTAGATTTCTGGCATATAACTGAGGACTGAAGTCACTAAATAATGACATACATTTGAATTTCAGACCATATCCTTTAGAAAATATATACTAACACAAATCCTGTTATTATAGCAACTTTCTAAGCTTATAAGAGCAATATTAAAAATCTGTCCCTATTTTTGGGCTTTTGTTCCCCCATTATTTTAGGCTTTCTCCAGATTTCTTCTGCAAAGAGGTTGACAAGTATGGACAGAGCACACAGGGTTGGCAGATTTCCTGGAAATGCTGACAGACTGAGAGTTATAGGCTGGAGGAATGGATTGCTAAGACATCGGCACTTAGGAGGGACTTTGTGATCAGTGGCTGTAGAATTAAAATAGTATGATTTTCACAACAGATTCATTTGAAATGGAAGGTCCACTTACAGCACCTAGTATTTAAGAAAAAGCAGGAGCATCAGCAGCAGTATTGCTAATATACCTTGGTAAGAAAATCTGGTGTGGGTAAAGGATGAAGCAGAAGCAATACATATATACAATGATGTGCTAGTGGGGAAAAATGTTGGTGGTTGAATAGACATTTTGCAAATGTCGTAAATACTTTAAATAGCACAGCAGAAAAAATGCCTGTTGACTTTATAGGCCCTGAGGAAACAAAAGAGAAGGCCCCACACATGGCATCACTGGAAGGACGGAAGTGGTAGTACACTGGAAAAAGAAGGGCAATAAATGCTGACAGTTAACCAAGACGAGCACAGAAACATGCTTAACACAATGAGACAAGGTTACAGCAAAGAGTCTAGATGTATTGACAGTGGTGTAGGAGTCCTAATGTAGATGATTCTATCAGAGAAAGATCTCCTTTGAAAGATAGGTGCCAGCACAGAGAAGACTGGGGAGAGGTAGTGACTTGAAGACTCTGAAAAGGGAAGAGGAAGAAGGTAGTATGTGAACAAGAAGGAAACATTGTAAAGAGATATGGCAATAGGAGCGAGAAGACAGACATTCTGACAGTCTAGCTCAGGATAGAGGTTTCATGGATCCATGAGAAGAACCCTAGCTTGGAGAAGTAAAGGTAATGGCAGAAAAAATATGTGAGACACTGAGGGAGCATTTTTAATGGAGACAGTGGTGTTTCAATATGGTTAATAATCCTGCACTTAATTCTGTCTTTTTACATCATAGTTTATATCTTCATGCTGTCCAATTTGATGAGTGCTAATACACAGTAGTATGCAAAGAGAAAGTCTAATTGTCGTAGCATTATGAGTGAGCTGCATGGAATCAAATGACACTGGAATGATATTGAGGTGGTGGTTACTAGATCATCTATAATAAAATGATGTAATGTATATTTTCTATTAAGTTAGGTACTCAATTGACTTATCAGATGTGGGTAGCTATAGACTTATGTTTAAATGAATCACATTATATTCTACTGCGATGAGTCAAACATCTATAGGATCATGCCTGTGAGTAACGACTGTTACCCATGGGTCAATATTCTAGTATATGCTATTGTATTCTTTTTTGATATAGTGATAATAAAACTGTGTGTGAAACTTGCAAAACAGAGGAGCTTGGATGCCAACCCAGCAAGGGGTTCTGCAGTTTTTGAGCCTTATTTACTGGAAAAGTATAACAAGTATGGTATGCAAATATTGTTTAGTGCATTTAAAACTCTTATTTACAGCATGTATAAATAGACTGTAAGTATTTACAAATATTCAAGCTACGTGATGGAAAATTGTTATGGTAAGTGCATTTGTATGTACAGTGTATGTTAAACTAACAGAATATATGTCCTATCCTTACCGGCTGTAGTAAACTTCTGGGCTGTGAATGAGTAAGAGCATGTATGTGGCACATGGAACATTGTGTTATCCCATGCAGGACAATCTTGAGGGATTGGTGAGGACAGTAATGTGGCGTATATCAGCTGGTATGGGGAGATTAACATAAAGGTGTTGATATGTTTTGGGGTAAACTCAAGAAGTGCATTCCTGAATTACTTGGTAGAGGAAGCTCTGAGTTCATTGGCTACTAACCCTGGTAGTAGTAATGGTCAGTGTATTAATCTCCTAGTGAGGAGTCTGGATTAGAATCTTATTCATTTAAAGACCCATGGAACCCATCTCTGCTAGAGTGGCCGGTGAGCACACTTTAGGGAGATATAAGGGGGTGGAGAGGGTGAGAAATGGAATATCTGGGTAACAACATGGAATTTTGAAAGGGTTAATAATACAATGCCACAGGAGAGAGTGTTAATGAAGATTAAAAGGAAAGTGCTACATTTAATGTTTTACAAGAGATTAAGTTAAAACCTTAAGAATTAACAAAGTTAGAAAAAAGGCAATAAGTGGTTAGCTTCCAGTTGGGCAAAGGGAGGAGGTAAAAGTGGAGTGGAGATTTTAAACAGCTCTACTGACCATTGAAATTCAGTGAAAGTAGTTAAAATGAGGAAGACAGATAGCAGGTAGTAGGCAGATGGTTCAGAGGTGAGATAGGACTGGTCCTGAGCTCCTTCTATGGGCCCAGTGCAGACAGGCCCAAAACTTTCCATGACTGGCCGAAGAATTTGCATGCACTAACGAAAGAGGGAGACAAAATAATCATAGAGGGTGACATCAATGCTGTGTTAGGGATAGGAAATTTTCAGCAGTTGAATTTCACAGGAACAATCAAAAAGCTGTAGTTGAGGGGATGAAACAGAAGTGACTGTTAGAGGTATGGCAATATTTAAGACCATGAGAAGCAGGGTTTACATTTTCAAGTTTGTTAAATAAACAAGCTACTAGGGTGGACAGATTATTGGTGAATGGGAAACATTTGATGAAATCACCACTGAATGGTGTGGAAAAAAAGGAACTTATCTGATCATACCAGTGTGAAAATGAGCTGGAAACTATGAAATTGGATAGAAAGTTGATGGAAATGAAACACTGTGCACTAAATGAGGACAGATGATAACAAACAGGCATGCAATATAGTGGGAAGACACTAGATTTAAATATAAATGCAAAGAGCACTCCAGGAATTTGTGAATGGTTGGGGTGAAAGCAAGCTGGGTGGATAACATTATGGCTAGAAGAAGAAGAATGAGAAAAGATATGGTGCAAGCAGAAGTATAGCTGGCTGAACCAATGCTCTGTGCTGGTTCCACAAACTAGCACTTCTAACCTTGAGCTGTTCAACTAGAGAGCAAAAACAAACTAACAAACAAACAAAAACATCCAGCAGGCAGTACCCAATCCACCTGCACCCTGGCCACCCCAGCTCTTCAAGAAGTGAAGAGCAAAAAAAAAGTATGTTCCTTCTACTGCCACACCAACCAGGTGGCCAGATGCATGACATGACCTACACACCATCCTGCCCCAGTCATTCAATTACCATTTATGTGTCCTGCCCTGACCCTCCTTCCTCACAGTTTAGTAAAAAAGAATAATAATAATGATAATAATAATAATAATAATGATAATAATCCTTTCTTCTTTTAAACTGCTACAAAATTAGCAAACAGTTGCTATAGTTTATACTATGCCTGCAGAGTGCTAGAGCACTCAGGTTTTAGTAAAAAAAAAATCACTGTTCATTGAAACTGTAGCAAGCTGCTTGCTACAAAAGTAGCAAATAGTTGCTACAGTTTATAACATGCTGCAGTGAGCACTATTGCACTCATATTTTAGTTAAAACTGTAAGAAACTGCTTGCTACATTGCTACAGTTTAGACCACACATGGATCTCTTCAGCACTCAGGTTTGACCACAAATGCAATACTGCCTTTTAAAAGCTGGTATTACACTAAAAAACAGTCAGGATGATGGATACCTACTCAAACTGTGACCCCTAACTCTCTGCACCCTGGGTAATTACTCCTCTTGCTCTAACTATGCCACTGGGTGTAAAAAGTGAGGGCTCTAGATGACAGGCTTATGGAGTTTCAATGTGTTGAAAAAGGAGAAGTAGAAAGGTGGCTATAAACAGGGTAGAGCAAGTGGCCATAAGAGATAGTTTGAAAGAGTATTAAGAATCAACAGAAAAGGTGAGTTGATAAGGAGGGAGAGGAGGTGGGTGATGAGAGAAATAGACATCAAGATGCTGATGTAGAGGTCAGAGATACAAGAAAACAAGCTGTAGTTAATTCATTGTTAAATGAAACAGAAGAGGAAAGCTGTATAAGCTTGCAAATAAGGGCACAATTTTAATGCTATTAAACTTTATTGAAGAACAGACCCTCAAGTTGTATTGGTTTATAAATGGAAATGATATGTGTTCTGTGAGGAGGAGCAACAGAGAATAAATGTGCAGGTAGGAAAGGGGGAGACGACCAAGGTAATTAGGCAACTGAAAGGAGGGGGGGGGGGTAAAGTGTGTGCACCAGATGAAAAACCTATTGATTTCTATAAAAGAGTGGGCTTTCAGGTGAGCAGTATAATGACAGATCTGTAAAATGACATTAGAGAAAAGGGAGAATAAGCAAATCTAAGCAAGAGACTATAGTAACAGGATTTTATAAAAATGAAAGGGAATAAGATGCATGTCAGAAATGATCTTCCTATACCTCTCTGTAATGTAGATATCAAAGTGTCTGGTCATATTTTTATAGCAAGGTTGGAGAAAGTCCTTGCAAGACTAATAGGAAATGAACAAATGGGTTTCATAAAGGCAGATCATCCATGGACCACTGGCATACACTTACAGAGTTTGTAAAATGAGCTGAAGAAAAGGATCAGGGAAAGGCAGGAAATTATGTTAATGGACATTTGGAAAGCCTTTGAGTGTGTCACATGGCATTTTTTGACAGATATTGTGACAGAGACCATTGGAGATGGTAGCCAGTTGAAGGGAGAGAATTCTCTTTAAAGGGACCCAAATGAATCCTATATTTAAATGGAGGATTATTATTAGAAATAGTGTTAGAAGGGGGGGGGGCTGTCATGTGCTCTTCATTGTCATCAGAACTACTTTTAATGCATAAGGCAAAACAGTGGTAGAAAAAGAAATGTCATTTATCTGCTTACAGATGATTGCATGATTCTGCTTGAGGATGCTACTGTGCAACTGCTAGAGATATTGAAGATGTCTGGTAGTTTTTGTAGTATATCAGGGCTTCATTTGAATTGGAACTAAACATATGGAGAGATGTTCTGCCCCACCCCCTGAAAGGATTAGAGTGGAGAGTGCTTGGGACTTAAAGTTTATAAATGGTAGTTGAGATTATAAACCAGAATTGGGCAAAGTTTGGGTGTTGTACTACTGTGATTATCTTAGTGCTAGTAACTAGATTATTCAGTAGCGCTCGTAAAAGAATAAGGATAAGTATGAAGATACAGGAGCGGGAAGAGTGAGGCTTAGCTTCAGGAAAAACAATTAGAGTCAGGTAGAAAAAAGGAAGAATTTGTACTCATCTTGAGGCATTTGAGGGAGTGTGTATATGAGTGTGCTTTTGGTGAGCTGCCAGATCAGTAGAATAAAGGGGATGTGCAGAAGAATGGTTTTGGAAAGGGATATTAGCAATGCTGAACATGCTAAAAGAGGTTGGCCCTGTTGGGAATCCATATAAAAAAATAACACTCAGGTAATATGGAGCCCTTGTAAGAATACAACATGAAGGATAGTAACCACTGACAGAGTATTGGAGATATGGTGAGGAAAATGTGTATCAGATGCACAGGTGGTAGACACGTGGGGAGGACTTACCTCTGTGGAGGTGGCCATGAAATGTCTGGAGTTAATTATTAGGGAAGAAGATACCAGGTCCATATGACTTATGTCTTTTAGTGCTGCATAAAGGGAAGGAATGGGCTGGAGATGAAATGTTAGAACTTCAACTCATCCTAGGGGAAGTGAAATGGATGATAACTAAGGCTTGGAAAGGGGAGGGCCTGGAAGTTTATACAGAAACAGGCATGAGCATCTGGATGCAAAAACTATGGAGAGGGCATGTGCAATGGTTGACTAGGAGGTGTAAGGTGGGGTTCTTAACAATGACAGAAATATCAAGCAAAAATACAAGAGGGAGTGATGAAAGAGGTGAAATTGTAGTTGTAGTGGATTAGGAATGGTAGTACCATGTACAGATGCAGGGATTGCCAGAAATATGATCCACCATGCCCAAGTGAAGGTAACTGAATAGTCAAGAGTGAAGAGAGTACACTAAATTCTGCATATGGTGACTAATATAGTGCAAAATGTGTAACAGGATCTTTGGGGCAAGGAATCATGCAGCTGAAATTACAGAAGGGTGCTATGGTTATGCACGAGGTAAGAATGTGCAAAAAATGTTGGGCTATTGTAAATAGATATGAATATTACATGTTTGTGCTATTTGTGCAGTGACAAATATGCTGTATGATGTGGTAGATACATAGAATGAACATTATATGTGTAAATATCTATGCTAACTGGTATTGTTGAAAAGCTGTGTTACATATACAACAATAAAAATGACAAAGTTAAAGAAGTAATCCAGATGAGAAAGAGTATATTAATGAAAGCAAAAGAGACTGAGGGTATGATGATTTATGCAGGAAATTAAGCTTAAATCTTGAGAACTGAAAAATAAAAATAAAAAGGAAGGTAAACAAATTGTTAGCATCACGATCGGTGAAAGGGAAAGATAAAAGGGGACTAGGAATTCTGAGCAGATCTGTAGAACAGAAATGTAGGTGGCTCAACCAGCAACCTGTGCAGTGCCACAAACTATCACCCCATCCCCTCAAAAAACAAAAGTCTGTTTCTTTTACTGCATGTCAATCAAGGTGGCCAGATGCTTGACACCCCCCTGTCCCAGCCTTTCAGGTTCCATTTCTGCGGCTTGCGTCTGACCTTCAAAAAGAAAAAAAATAAACATTTATTCTTTTAAACTAGTGCAAACTGCTTGCTACAAATATAGCAAACAGTTGCTACAGTTTATAACCTGTATGTACAGTGTGCAACAGTGCTCAGGTTTAACTTAAAAAAATATTTTAAACTGCAGCAAACTGCTTGTTACAAATGTAGCAAGCTGTTTGCTACAATTAAGGCCATACTAGGAGTGCTACAAGCTGTTGCTGCAGTTTAAACCCTGCACAGAGTGCTACATTGCTCATGTTTTATTTAAAAAGAATAGATTTTTTTTATTTTTAAACTGTCGCAAACTGCTTGCTACAATATAACATGCAGTTTCTACAGTTTAGAACATACATACATTACATTACAGTGCACAGGTTTGATCACACATGCAATAGCAGCTTTTAAATGCTGGTATGCATTAAAGAGTGATTAGAATCAGCTGATTGTGCCCCCTAACACTTAATGCCTGATGCACTTACCCCTACAGCCCTGCCCTAGACACTCTACTGCTGTAGAACAGCAGAATATGAGAAGAATTGCTAAGGATGATGAAATCAGATAGGTAGTAGGTAGATGTCTGAAAGGTGAAGGTGTGATCTTAAGTTTATTCTATGGATCCATTGAGGATAGGCCTGATGTATTTGGAGAGTGGCTGAGGAATCTGCAATTGATAAAGAAAGATGGGACAGGAAAATAACGAGTGGTGATTTAATACTGTACTGGACTCAAGATGTGATGAGAAATATAGAATAGTGGAATTTTATGGACACAAAGGCAAGAAATGCATAGAACAGTAGGGAAAGGGGAGGTCAATGAGGCTATAATTCACTTGAAGGGTGCAGACCATTTGGCCAGATAGATATCCAACTGATTTATATAAAAGATTGGAGTTCCAGGTATGTGATAGAATGACATATTTATTCAACTACATTGTAGAAAAAAGGAAGGGTAGCAGGGTCATTGGAGGTAGGTACAGCAAATGGATTATTTATGCAAACAGGAAAAGGGTCAGATATGAAAAATGCTTCTCTCTATTGCTGTATAATGCTGACAAAAAATGCTCATATACTGACGGCAGGGCTGGAAAACATATTTGATTATTTTATAGGAGACAAACAAGTGTCTTTCATTAAAGTTATGTCATCTGCTGATTACTAATCTTTTTGGACTCTGCAGTGAAAAAGGGCCTGAGGAAGCTGGTATTGTTTTAATGGATTTAGAGAAGGCCTTTGGTTGTGTGTCAAAGGAATTCATGGCAGAAATATTAACTGAAGCCATTGGAGGAGAAGGAGAATGGTTAAAAGGGGTGCAAGCCCTTTACAGAGCTTTGAAGGCTCTGACGTTGAGGTTATACATAAATGTATGCCTTACAGAGGGTGCACACTTGGAGAGAGGTACACTACAGGGATATTTGCCAATTAGCTAAACGAGTTAAGGCTATGAATTGTAGTTCCTCTGGCACAGGGATTAATTCCGTCAGCTTAGATTTGCCTAATGTTTGACCTCGATCAAGTCATTTAACCAGGCATTACTCCTGGTTCTCCCCTGAAAAGAGAATGTGTGTTTGGTGGGCCAATAATAAATGTGTATTATTATTATTATTATTATTATTATTATTATTATTATTATTATTATTATTATTATTATCATTATTGTTGTTATGTCCTCTATCACCATGACTATTTCTACTGGCCATTGAATGCTTGGTGCAGTGAGTAAGAGAGCTGGCTGGGGTAGGACCAGATAAGGAAGAATGGCATTAATCTACCTGCAGATGGTGGTATGATGTTGCTGGAAGATATATATAACCAACCTGTTTGAATCTGGGAGTTGCTCAGTAACATTAGAAAAGTATCAGTACTTCAATACCAACTCCAAATCAGATGTAATTAAAATAAGAAAAAAGGAACAGAGGACACAATCCAGCTACCAAAAAAACTAAGGTGGTGAGAAGTACTTTGGTCTCTAAGTATATACATCAGTAGTTGAAATAAGAATTTAAAACTGGATTGATGCAAGTGATAAGGCAGGGAACATTTTGGATGCTTGGTCAGGGAGGTTTAATATACTAGGGATAGAATAAAAGTAGTGTATACTATGATTCTTCCACGTGTTATATTTGGGAGGCACATGCAAATCAACCCCTTTAGCAAGATCAAAGGAGACATCCAACTGATACGCAACAGATTTGCATGGAACAGTAAATGAGGAAGGGTCACTAAAGGTTCACTAATTGCAAATAAAAAGAATGGTGAATGGGGTATATACGATTTCAGGAGGTACCTCCACAGCAGTAGATATAGCACAAAGATTTAGGGGCATAGAGGACAAGAACTTGGATTGGATGTTAAGGGAAAGAAACAGGAAGGCAAAGAGAAGTAAGACAATGAACAAAGTAGAAGGTAGAGATAAAATGTTCCATATATATCTTGGGTGGGAATATTAGGGATGTGTGGTAAACTGTACCCAGAGAACATGAAGGGGTGACACTAATATGGATGGAGAAAAGGATTAGACACATTCGTAACATGAATGATGAGCATACCAATAGGTGCCTATCTTCCAGAACAGTTTAGGAAAAGTATAATTTACAGAGAGAGGGTGTGCTATTATATCAGAGAATCATTACAGTAAGCAACCAGGCAGTTTAGGCTGGGAAGGATGGGAGAGGTAATGTTGAAAGTGCAGAGACGCTGCAGTCACTGAGGAAAATATGGGGAGAAAGACAGGGAAAAGAGGATGCATATGTAGACACTGAGGAGAACATTTTTCTGAGCAGGAGTATAGTAAATTAAGGGTAGAATGGAGCAGTGAGGATGTGCAGTGGATGGAAGACTAGCTGTGGAGAGGAGCATTAGACATTATAAGCCCTGCACTTGCTCGTATAAGTAATCTTACTGGTAAACACTAATAAACATAAGCACTACACCCTCTTATACTCCTTTTAAGTACCTGCTCCCTATTGGTCCTTTCTGATCAGTCAATAAGTAATTCCCTATACTATCAGGCATGTCCAAAGGTCAGTTTCGGGTTTACTCCCCAGTCCAGCTGGTGAATCTGGGAATCTTGAGGCAATGTTACAACTGCCTTATGTACACAGACCACCCTCTCCTCCTCCCAACAAGCTCAAATATATGTGAGAGATGCAACTATATAGCCAAACTGGGGGCTGAGCTCTCTCAACCCAGTACTGGCACAGCCAGTCAGGAGGAAAAGGTAACCACACACACCACAAATCCAGTCTCACACAGACCTATTGCATCAGGAAACCAAACACATAAACACACAAAAACATACTCAGAGTCTCTAAACAAAAATCTGCTTATGCAGCAGATACCTCCAAAGCAGACATCCAAGCAACCCCTACCATGCAACAATACCCACGTAACACATAGCTCACAAAGTCAGTGTGTCACACAGTCACAGCCCCTAAGGCGAAACAACACACCTAATACAATTGTAATAGGTGACGCTATTGTCAGACATACTGACGTCCCACTCACCAGACTGAACAAGGAGAAGGTCACTGTAAGCTGCCTGTCGGGTGCCAGGAACCGCCAAATAACACATGCACTCAAGTCACTCCAAATCAAGTACAAATATGACTCCGTCATTGTCCATGCTGGTGTGAATGACCTGAGATGTACCTCCCTGGACTACATGAAAAGAGACATAGAGGAACTCTTTGATCATGTATCCCAGGCCGGTATGACCCTGACCTTGAGTAGCATCTTGCCCTTACCAAGAATGATGCCACAGTATAAAGACAAAACGATCAATTTTAACAATTGGCTAAAGCATTGGTGTATTTCTAAGGGGATCCAGTGTCTGTCAGCCTGGGATGACCTGCTCAACATGCCACGTTGCTTCGCTAGGGAAGGCTTGCACCTGTCACCCCTGGGTTTTTGAATACTGGCAAAGGCTCTTGCCTCCCCCATAGTGCCTTTTTTAGGCAAGGCTCAAAAGACAAACCCACCTCCATAGACAACACAAAGAAAAAAAAAACTAAGAATAATGCTGCTCAATGCCAGAAGTCTAAACCTCAAGATGCACGCACTCGAGACTCTCCTCAGTATGGAGAATATCGATATCTGTGCAGTAACAGAAACCTGGTTCAAGGCTCCCAAAAGCACCCCAGCACTACCAGTTTATACCTCATACCATGCTTTTCGGCCCCAAAACTCAGACCGAACCACAAAAGGAGGGGGAGTATCCATATTCATCAAAGATACCCACACCTCCAGGTTAGTGGCACTGCACGAAGCATTGGAGACCATCCATGTGCAACCAACAGTGGGAAAAACTGCCTTTCAGTTTGTAGCCTGCTACAGACCACCCTCCCAAACACAGGAACCCCACTCGGCTTTCCTGAGAACACTGGAGAATATGAAGGTCTCTCCAAACACCATTATATTGGGTGACTTCAACTACCCAAACATTGATTGGGAAAACTACTCAAGCCCCAACACCCTCACCCAATGGTTCCTAGAATTTATAAACTCAAATTCTATGGAACAACTGGTCACCACTCTCACAAGAGGGGAAAACATATTGGATCTGGTCATCACCAACATGGGGTCTCTATGTTCCACACCAGAGGTATACCCCTCATTGGTAAGATCAGACCATAAATTAATGTCACTGGACATCCATATTCCATCCCCACCCCCAGCTGAGGAAACCATGGTGAAGAACTTCTCAGAAGCAAACTTCACACTTCCCAAACCAAGGTGGAATCCTTCAAAGCCCCCAGGCCAGTGGAAAATACAGCCCAAAATGCAGAATCCTTTACAAAAGCATTCTATGGACACCTACAGGAATGAATGGAGCATGCTATCCCAAATAAAACCAAGACTCACTCCTCCAAAGGCAGGAGACCTGTCTGGTGGACCCCGGCCATAAATAAGCTATACAACAGAAGGAGGAAGCTACTACATGATAGAGCAAAATTCCAAAAAGGGAAGTCATCTCTGATCAGTACTAGCAAGAAACTACGATCCCTCATAAAATCATCTAAGGCCAGCTTCGAAAGAAAAATTGCACAAGACACTAAAGATAATCACAAGGCCTTCTTTAGTTATGTCAGGAACCTGTGAGGCAACTCCCAGACATGCTCTGAGTTAATGCAAAATGACAAAAAATACACTGAACCCACAGACATTGCCAACATCCTGGCAGAAAGGTTCAGTGCAAATTTCTCCCCCCTTCCCCCCAAAAGAGCAAATGTCTATCCCAACAGAGTGTAGCCTCCCTGAGATCACAGATGCACAGGTGAGAGCTGCCCTCTCCAAAGCAAAAAACACAGCATCAATGGGACCAGCCGGTGTCCCTGGCTGCATCTTACATGAGCTCCAAGAAGAACTAAACTCTCACATAAAGTCACTGTTCAGTCTCAGCCTTACTACAGGATATGTACCCGAGGAATGGCATACAGCAAAAGTGGTCCCGCTCCACAAAGGTGGTGCCACAACGGACCCCGGAAACTATCGCCCTATAAACCTGACTAGTCTGATCTGCAAGGCTATGGAGCACATTGTCATGGAAATCATAAACAAGGACATTGGGAACCTCCAAACACTGGATCCTGCCCAATTCAGCTTTGTTAAGGGCAGATCTTGCCTCTTGAACCTGGTCGACTTCTTTGAAACAGTTACCAAAGCCATAGATGAAGGGAAGGTAGTCCACACAGCCTACCTGGACCTCGCAAAAGCCTTCAACACAATACCCCATTCAGGCATCATAAATAAG
This sequence comes from Protopterus annectens, assembly GCF_019279795.1. NCBI lineage: Eukaryota > Metazoa > Chordata > Ceratodontiformes > Protopteridae > Protopterus > Protopterus annectens. Next base: position 1,479,201,976 of record NC_056733.1, on the reverse strand, counting down.
CTCACCAGCTTAAATATCAACCCCTATGTCACAAGATGGGTTGCAAACTGGCTCAGGGATAGAACCCACATGGTCAGAATTGCAGGTGCCAAGTCAGACTCTAAACCAGTTACAAGTGGCGTCCCACAAGGCTCAGTCCTGGGACCTCTCTTGTTCGGTATATATTTCTCTGAGGTATAGGCTAACACGGGTGGACTATGGCTGACAAAGTTCGCGGATGACTGCAAACTGGGTGCCATAATTGACTCTCCGGCTGACACAAGCATCCTCCAAAAGGGTCTCACAGAGACGGATAACTGGTGCCAGAGCCATGGCCTAAAGCTAAATGCCAAAAAGTGCATAGTCATCCCCTTTGGGAAAAACAAAGTGCCCACAAATTTCCACATAGGTGGTAATCCATTAAGTATGGAAGAAGTAATTAGGGATTTGGGGACCCAAGTAGATAGTAATCTCTCCTTTGACAATTACGTTCCCAAAGTGGTTAGAAAGACCTTCTATATAGCCCACCTTATCATGAAAGGGTTCACATCTAGATCAAGAGAGGTCATTGTGCCCCTCTACTCATCACTTATCAGGCCCATAATTGAATACAATGCCCCATTTGGGATGTACCTTACCCGACAAACTGGAAAGACCCCAAAAGTACCTCACTAAGAGGATCAAGGGACTCAAACAGATGCCCTATGCAGTTCGGCTAAAGAAACTCCAGCTCTACTCAGTTGCATACCGCCTACTCAGAGGCGATCTGTGTCTGACGTATAAAGCCATGTCCAACCCAGAATTAATGGACATGCTCCACCTCAGGAAATCCAAATCCCTTAGAGTTACATGCTCCAGGGACTTGAACCTCAGCACAGAAATAAATAGGACATGCTGGAGGGACAGATTCATATCCCAGAGGCTCTCTTCACTCTAGAACAAAATCCCAATCCATGTTAGGAAGAGCCCCTCACTAACCCTATTCAAGAGAAATCTTGACGAGTGGATGGAAGATCGTAAGTTTACCCCTGGGATCTCTTCTGTGTCCCTGCTAGACAGAGGTACAGTAAACTAACCTTAATAGGGCTACCTTCTGTGACCTACTATACAGAGGCACAGTCGACTAAACTAAAAGGGTGGTGAAAGCCAAACACACTCTGGCTAGGCTTATAAATGCCCTAGGGCAGATAGTCTAGTATCAACCTATGAACCTATGAACCTATGAATTTCTTAAGGAGAATGGGACCCATTGGTGATCAAGATAGACAAATGATTCACGGGTGGTACAGAATGCTGGTTTGTATAATGTGAAGGCTGGCATTCATCTGCAGAGTTTTGTATGTGTGAAGAAGAAGAAAATGCTGACCAAAACACGTGTCATGGGTCTGCAGTGAGGTATTATCACTCTTGAGTAGGGCTACAGAGAGAATGGTAAATACTGAGAAAGAAGATTCCGGAAAAGTATGAGTTATGTCATCTAGGTGTAGTGAAGACAGATTAGAGGTGCAACTTTTATTTGAAGAGTTGAGATGGACAATTGCAGAAGAAGAGAAGAGTGTGTAGATGGAGAAATACACTGAAAAGTAATTATTAAAATGGATTTGAAGATTATGGAAACTACAGGAAGTGTTGCTATAGAGATACTGTAAGGATAGAATTTAGAAATGGATTGAGAGGAGAATGAGGAAGAAGTAGGTGTATAAAATTTAGCAGTAGTGGTTGAATTGGAAGGGATCAGTTAGTACAAACAAAATGGCAAAGTGATGCTGATCGTAAAATAAGTAATTTAATTCAACTAGTAGAAAAGGCAAAAGGGAAAAGTAGGTTATTGTGGCCTATGATCAGTACTAAATATTAATGTAGAATGAAGTATGTAATGGGGAGTGTCAGTTGCAAACAAATGGATGTAAGTAAAAGATGGTCTTTGGTTGTGTTTTGGGGAAAGAGAAAACAAAGGTGAATGTTATCTATGCTACTTGAAAATATGATTTAGGAAGGAAAAGAGCATAATGTAATGGTACACCATCTTAAAATGCTATGAGAAGGAACATGTATGACATATAACAGAATGTTTTGTAAAGGAAGAGTATGTCTGACTGTTTTCTGTGTGAAAGTAGAAAAATGACAAAGTTAAATTAAAGAAAAACACTTCTAAGTGCAAACACTGTTCAGTGAAAAGTGTGTCTCTTCTTTCTCTCTGTGTCACACAGTAGTGTGTGTATATATATATATATATATATATATATCTATGGGCCCACTTCAAAATACTGACTTTCAAAATACCTAAACTCAAATTACTGAGACCAAAATCTCTATAGCTCAAAATATTGAAAACACACAGGATACCAACACTTATTATATTCCCGCACAAGTACATACTGAAATAAATAAAACACAAACCATAATACTTTTCTCCAAGTATAAGCAGGGGGGGCGACCCCTACACCCCCTGCTACTTAAATATATCAACTCCAAGATTTCACTTTAGTGTAGTGAATATACTTGCAGAAGAGTAATATGTTTCTGTATATAGTTCTGCTGCAATATAGTTGTGTTGCTGTACTGTATTTTTTTTTTTTGATATTTTGAGTTTTCAGTATTTTGAGCTTTAGATTTTGGTCTCAGTATTTTGAGTTTAGGTATTTTGAAAGTCAGTATTTTGAAATGGACCTATATATATATATATATATATATATATATATATATATATATATATATATATATATATATATATAGATATAGATATATATATAGATAGATAGATATTTTTTATATATCTATACTGCTTTGCTACATACTGAAGTCTAGGACTTGCTACTATAGCTCTTCCCTTTGTTTTCAAGTGCTTTGTCTAAAAAGCTGTGCATTCTAATTTTTTAGATGGCTGGATCATTACTTGCTGCCATTGTACCTCCTATTGTGGACTGTAGGATGCACTGATGGTATCAGATGTCAGGCGAATTACGTAGATCTGTCAATGTGATGCTACACTTGTAGAGCTCGAGCTTGTACTCCTTCCTATTCCTACAAAGATTTATAATTCTAAATCAAAACGGATATAAGTATATGTTTGTAAGTGTGTATGTGCACATGGATGTGTGTGTGTGTGTGTGTGTGTGTGTGTGTGTTTGTGTGTGCGTGTGTGTGTGTGTGCGTGCGTGTGTGTGCGTGTGTGTGTGTGTGTGTGTGTGTGTGTGTGTGTGTGTGTGTGTGTGTGTGTGTGTGTGTGTGTGTGTGTATGCAATATGAAAGCAGTAAAAAACCTAGTTGTATACGGTCATTGATACATAAATATGAATATCAGTCTAATGTGATGTCACTGAAAAATCAATAAGGGGAGAGGACCAAAATTAAAGCTAGTGTTTAAATGTCATGTGACTGTTTTTACTTCTTTCTTTGGTATCATTTAGTATACCACTGCAACAGTGTAGCAGTTCGTGATGACATTTCGTGAAAGGAGCTTTTATTAAATCAAATTACTATTATTAGTTGAAATTCAGAGATCTAAAATAAGTAACAACCCAGCAGCACTCTTAAAAGTCAAGTAAAATAAATGCAGGAATCCAACAGTGTATGACATGCAGTCTCAGGGGTCATTTTGAACATATAGACGTCACTGAATCCTGTAACAAAGAACCGAGTTACTGAGAATTTAAAAAAAAAATAGTTTATTTCAAAGCTGATTACAGATGGCACACAACAAAACTGTTACACAGTCTACCTTAAACTGCTTAGTAAATCAAAACTAAGCTAGAGTGTATGCCTACTGTCCCTATGGACTTATTTATTTATTTCTAACTGGGAAGGCGGGCTGGTCCATGGAACCTTTTCTACCATAAGTCAGGCCTAAAGTAGTTAGTAAAAACATTACAGAACATAGTTTCACAGTGTTATACATACACAGTGGCAATTATAGAATGTTATTAGTGCAATAACTATTTGCATATTCATAAATCAACAAAAACAAGAATGTAGAAAACTTTAAGATACAGAAACAAATGAAAGGAACCTGTGTTCCTGTAAAGATTAATTAAAAAAAAATAAGAATGCAGGGCAGAAAGGGATGAGGGAGGGAAGAGAGAAGGACATTGGCTGGCAGAAAAGCAATTACACAGATGTCAGTTTTAGATGTTATTATAGAAAAGTGAGAAGTGAAAATATGAAAACTTTCCTCACTTGTTTATATTTATTTATTTTTCTCTCTCTTCAGAAATGAATTTCCAGACCTCTGGTTGCTTGGCACCACAGTAGCACACCCTAATCTAGGCATGTCTTCAAATCTTATAAGCTCTTACTTGATTTTTGCTGCTTCTTTCTCTCTCAAAAATTCTAGAAAAAACTGTAGCTCCCCAGCTTAAAAAAATGATTAATAAAAAAAAAAAATAAAATCAGAAAACTTGTACTCAAAGCAATGTGGATGTGCTCCTCTTACTCTTAGTAAAGTATTTCTGTCAGTATGGAACAAGATAAGGTCAGTGGCTTGGTGGTCTTACTAAAACGTTATTCACTCCTGTACAGTGCAGTAGTTTGGGAGTAAAAATTAACACAAGGCTGTAATCTCTACTATCCTGGAAGTAAGTGAGAATCATGCAGAGCTCTGTGTTTGAACCACTTTGTCACAGTAGTCATTAATTCTTCTAGATTTAATTCATGTACTGCTAAATGCTGTATGTCGCATGAAGATGAGTGCTTGGTTATTTACAAGGCCAATGACATCACACATAGCATTACTGCATTTGTAAAAAAAGAAAGCTTGCCAGTATCTAACTGTTAAAGGCTATCTACCATTTGGAGCAGAATTTTGTGGAGTAAATTTCTGCTATGATAGTTTATTTTAACATTGTTTTACTTGTTTGTATCAGTCTTAGTGATATTTTATCATCACAAACATGGGTGAAGGGAGAGGTTTGTAATGGTAACAGTAAGCACCTCTTGACAGGATAGTTAAGCTATTTGCTTTTACCCCTACGGGGCATTTTTTTTTAACATTTGTTAACTGGGAAAGTCTGACTTGGAGCAAAGCCAATTTTCAGCAGAGGCCCAGGGAGAAACGCTCCTGACACATGTCTTTGTAATGTGGGAGGAAACTGAAGCACCCAGAGGAAACCCGCACGAACACAGGGAGGACATGCAGCCTCTGCACAGAAGTCACTCTAGCCGAGAATCAAACTGGAGAACCTCTTGCTTTGAGGAGACAACGCTACCACTGCACCACTGCGCCGTCAGCATTTAGCCACAGATGTCAGCTCTTCATCCGCCCTTTACAATGGTAATTCCTGAGCAAGTCAAACCCCTCAGTCATAACTATTTCATGCATTTCTTATCATTTTCAGCTTTCCCAATCTGTGTTTGTGCCCTTTTCCTTGAGGTATTGTTTACCTTTACATCTTTTTATTCTGTCATCAGAACAGTTCTACATATTTTATTTTTATTGTATCCAACCTTCCAAAATTGATCCTCTTCAGTTGTTCAATTTCTTGCCATTTTAACTTAAACAGTTAACAGCTTTGTGACTTGGCATGTCATCAAGTTTACACCTTCAGTTTTTCCTGTTTTTTTTTTTTTTGTAGTGTGGATTTAACTGCTGCATATCTGACGTTAGGTATTAGTTCATGTCCCATTGCTTTTCCTTTTCTGAAACATTATTGGATATATTCTGCCAGCTTACAGTAACGTTTAACCTGCCTGAATGCTTACCACTGCAGGATGTTTCATGTAAATTTATTTTTATTGGACAGCATTCTGTTTCCACTTTCCAGTTTACCTTCTACATATACCACTGCATATAAGGGCTGAGTACTAATCTACTGATGAGTGCATTTGACTTGAACTTTCTATGCAAAAATCGCATGTTTCTCAGCGGCTTTTAGCATTCTGCCATCTTTCCCAACTTGATTGCTTTGCTGACTGGATTCATCAAGTGCTGTCTTTTGTTTCAGCTTGTTACTTAAGGGGTCCATACGTATTAGCTTTAAATTTTTAAGCTTCAGATTCCTTTTGCCATATGGCTCCAACACAGGCTTTTTTAGATATGGTTGTTGAAATGATTTTAGTTTATTTATCCATCCTTTTCCATACCATGGCAGCCTTGATTTCTTCATTTGTTTGACTGCTGGTACATGGATAAGATGGTTTTAATGGATCCAAAAGTCCTTCAAAAATGTATTGTCTTTCTCTGATATTTATTCATGGATTCATATGTAATTACTAGGCTAACTGCCCTTGTTGGCCATTTTAAGCCTAGCCAATTTCCCTTTCAAAGGTAAGAATCAAACCATGTACTTTGTGTCTATAAGCCAAACACCTGCACTATTATACTAGCCCTAACCCTTTTAAATAGGTTAATATTCAGCTATCAGTCTGCTGACTATTACAAATCTAGCCAACAACCAGAGATCAGAATCAAATGCTATATGTTGCCTCTGTGAGTTTAAGACCTTAGATATTTTTTCAATCCTCCCCCTAGTTTGTTTCTGTACTTGTTTTTACTTTAATGGAAATGTTTTTACAAAATTTTGATATTTCTTGATACTACTCGGTTAGAGTGATAGTACCTGCATTTATATACTGGTTGCCAAAAAATATTTATGGATTTTTGTTAACATATTTACTAGTGCTGTTGCATTATCAAACCTTTTTTGCTGGAATCTTTGAAGCACATGGTAGGCTGTTAATTATTTTTATCCACTCACCTTCATTTCCATAATAAAATAAATGCATGACTTAAAAATATTCAAATGTATCCCAGTTGTAAAAAGAAAGAATAAAAAAATAAAATTCAAAATAAAGTTGAAATAACTGTTGCAACATCTTCTTTACAATGATGATTACATGCTCATCTTCTTGATAATATTTAGATTGATGTTTCCCTCTCTACACTAGGAAAAGTAAATTGAATTATACATAGCAAATTAATTATATTATAATCTAACAACCTGATTGACACTTCTACGTTCTCCCATAAGTAAAAAAAGCATGCCTGTCATCTACAGACAGATTGTTATCTTTAAAAATATAGCATTAACTTAATGTTTTCATCAGAACCCTAATCTTGCAAAAGAAAATACAGCACTAAAGCTGGCAGTAAAATTATATACCCCTGTAGCTAGTTAATAGGTAGTGATTGCTTGATTTGTTATTGAAAGCTAATGAAGTGGTCTCATCCCATCTAATAATTTATCGATATATGTAAAATGATTTTACAATGAACAGTGAACACCTTTTAAATAAAACTTTTACAAATTTGCATAATATGAGCTAATAATACTTGAATAAATATGATACCTAGTAACACAAACCATATAATATCCCTTAAGGATCTAAGTCATAGCACACATATAACATAATTCAACCAAACACAGAAAAAAAAAAACATCCCCATGAATAGTTTGAATCACTCTTCTAAACTTCAAAGTACAATACATATCTAAATATAAATTCAATTTTCATATTCTGTGTAGTGGGGGCATTTAAACAAATGAACAAGTTACTTAGAGAAGGAAAATCATCCATCAGTAAATGCCATAAAATACTAAAATGTATCCAGCATACTACACAAGACTGTTAAAACAGGTGCAACTCTTCTGACATTACAGTCTTCATAACTTTCCTAAGGCAAAATAAATGGTCTTCAGGCACATGTCCAGAACACTGAACAAACGCCATCCATAAACACTGCAAGGTGAGCTAAACTCCATCCTCATGGAAACAGAGGCCTTGACTTCTCACAAGGTAGACACCATGGATTACTTGCCAGCAAAGGCAGCCTCTTGGGCCACCCCTGATATGCATAGTCCCATGACAGACAGCATAACACTTACTATTCATCGAAAGAAAACATGCAGGAAAAGGTGATCACTTTATAAAAAATTTATAACTCAATCAAGCAAAACTCCTGCTTCAAAATATCCATTTAAGGGGGGCGTGGCTAGCATGAGCACTGTGTAGCAGCAGAATTAAGCAGCGCCACTGAAGATAATTTTCTTTACTTGATTTTTGTCCTTTAAACAAGAAAACTTGGATTTGTTTCTATACAGTATGTTAGATCTAAACTTCTTTTACAAGAAAATTAAAAAAAAAATGAAAGTGGACAAATTTTGCAGTCAAAAATCTACTTGGAAAAATCACAATTCATCTGAAGAGAATTCCATCATGAGTCACTCTAAGACAGTAAGTCAGGACTCCAGTATGAAAAGAGACTTACAAACTCTAATATCCAACATTCAGGACTTAACTACAAAAATTGACAAAATTGAATCAAAAATAGCTTTAAAGAAAAAGCCACTAAACAAATGGAACTACTACATGATGATTTGAAGCTACAGAAAATCCAAATATCTAATATAGAGGAATCTTTAAATGACATGGATGGCAGAATCCTGGAGAATGAAAACAATACTGAATTTCTAACAAAATACTATGTTACAAAGCAAGTTGGATGATCTTGAAAATAGATCCCATCGAAACAATCTAAGGATTTTTGGACTTCCTGAAAATATTGAGGGCAATAACATGGCTACTTTCCTTAACACCTGGATACCTAAAATACTTGACTTACCAGAAGCTTTGTCTTTTGGAATAGAAAGAGCACATCGAGCACTAACTGCAGTAAACAGCACTAACAGAAAGCAACCCAGATCAGTTATTGTTAAATTCTTGTCTTCATCGTATAAAGAGTTGGTATTAAAGACAGCTTGGCCTAAGTCTTCACTAAAATACAGTGATTCAATAATCCGTTTTGACAATGACTACTCTATACAGGTCATTACCAAGAGGAAAGTATTTTTACTATTGATTAAAGAACTAAAGAAAATACAAATAAAGACTCACGTTTTGTTTCCTGCAAGGTTGAAAGTCTTCCTTCCAGAGGGTCCCAAGATGTTTGATGATCTGGGTTCTGCACTGTCCTTTGTTAAAAATCATAAAATATTGGAAAAATTAGAAGAAATGGAATGAGCTAATTCATCTCTTAAAAGATTGGCATCTAATTCCACATGGAAAACTAATGAAAAACAAAAGAGACTGAAAAGTAAATGAACATAAAACATTCTTTTCTAATACAATGTCTTATTGTTTTGGACTTTAAACTGTTAGCAGATCTATACAGTTATGATCTATTAACAAGGTAAGCTCATCTTTCTATTTGTTATCTTAAGCATATATAAGGTTTACATCTATATCAAAATTTTAATATTAATCATTATATTACTGCATATAACTTCTCTTTCTCACAGATAAACGTTATTATTCATCTGCTATTAGCAATCACTACTACCCTTATAGAATAAATCATAATTGTATGGTACTTTCCCAAAATATAGTAATAACTTAATTATTATGGGTCTTAATATATGATTGAGCTTGATATAGCCAAAATACAGTAAAATATTCATATAACAGCTTTTATAAGACACCTCTAATACATTAATAACATCAAGACAAAATATGTTATGTCTAATTAAGTAATCCCCTATGTATAGTGTCTTTTACAGATATAAATCTAAGATAGAACATTTGTTATGGCTTGTAATAGATAAACACTTATTTGGGAAGTGCTATCTGTATGTGTTTTTTTTTTGGGGTCTAAAGATTTAAAAAGAAATGTTATAACTATGGTTCCGATGTGTGTAGATTATTCTTAATATTATTTCAAATGCTTTGGTTAACTTGTTTTATGGAATTGGTCATACATGCTTTATTTATTTATTTATTTAGTTATTTATATTTGTTGACTGGGAGTGTCCGACTGGATGTAGGTCCATTTTCAGTGGAGGCCCGGGGAGAAAAGCTCCACAGTTAAAATAAACAGACAGTAGTTACATTGGATTACATAGCGATTAACAATTTATATAGCAATTACTTACAACATATTTACAGATGAAGAACATAGTACATCAGTAGACAACTAGAATCTTTATCTGTGAAGTACATAACAGACATTAACAAATGTTAAAATAAGAAGTTCCTGCTGTTTAAGTACTAGGCTTATGAGCATCTGAGCTTGCTATAATCAATGTAGTTAGTGGAGTGGAAAGAAAGTTAGTGGTTGGATGGGGTGGGTGATATTAGAGTGGGAGTTGCAAGGGCATAGCCAGCATGTTTTTAGGTGCGCTTTTAGTAAAGTTTTGAAGTGGGTGCATGATGGTACGGAGGTAATTGTGAGTGGGAGGGAGTTCCATAATTTGGCTATGGTGCAAGAGAATAGTGCTTCACCAGCAGAGTTACTGGCTTTAGTGATCTGCAAGTGATTTTTATTGCTGGATCTTAGTGGTCTGGTGGTGCAATAGGGATGGAGTAGATTCTGGAGGGATGGGACATTTAGTGGATGGTTTACTAGTTTGTGGGTGAGTGAGAGTTGATACCATTGAAGGAGGTGAGGGAGTTCAACCCAGCCCAGTTCAACAAGTGAGAACCCCCCCTCCCCACCAAAAGGGCAAATATCTATCCCAGCAGAGTGCTGCCCTCCTGACATCTCAGATGCTCAGGTAAGAGCCACCCTCTCCAAAGCAAAAAACACAGCATCAATGGGACCAGATGGTGTCCTGGGCTGCTTCCTACATGAACTCCAAGAAGAGCTAAACCCAAACATAAAACTACTGTTCAATCTCAGCCTTACTACAGGATATGTGCCCAAAGAGTGGCGTACAGCAACAGTGGTCCCTCTCCATAAAGGTGGTGCCTCAACGGATCCTGGAAACTATCGCCCCATAAGCCTGACTAGCTTGGTCTGCAAAGCTATGGAAAGGATCATCATGGACCTCATAAATAAAGATATTGGGGACCTACAAACACTGGATCCTACCCAGTTTGGCTTTGTTAAGTGCAGATCCTGCCTCTAAAACCTGGTTGATTTCTTTGAAACAGTCACCAAGGCCATTGACGAGGGGAAGGTGGTCCACACAGCCTACCTGGACCTCGCAAAAGCCTTCGATACAATACCCCACTCGGACATTATAGATAAGCTCACCAGCTTAAATATAAACCCCTATGTCACTAGATGGATTGCAAACTGGCTCAAGGACAGAACCCACATGGTTAGAATTGCTGGAGCCATGTCAGACTCCAAACCAGTTACAAGTGGTGTCCCACAAGGCTCAGTCCTGGGACCTCTCTTGTTCGGTATATATATCTCGGAGGTACAGGCCAACACGGAAGGACTGTGGCTGACCAAGTTCGCAGATGACTGCAAACTGGGCGCCATAATCGACTCTTCAGTCGACACAAGCATCCTCCAAAAGGGCCTCATAGAAACAGACAACTGGTGCCAGAGCCATGGCCTCAAGCTAAATGCCAAAAGTGTATAGTCATCCCTTTGGCAAAAACAAAGTGCCCACAAATTACCACATAGGTGGTAATCCATTAAGTACAGAAGAAGTAATTAGGGACCTGGGGACCCAAGTTGATAGCAATCTCTCATTTGACAACCACGTGGCCAAAGTGGTTAGAAAAACATTTTATATAGCCCACCTAATCATGAAGGGATTCACATCTAGATCAGGGGACGTCATCGTGCCTCTTTACTCATCCCTCATCAGGCCCATAATTGAGTACAATGCCCCTTTTGGGATGTACCTTACCAGACACCTGCAGCAACTGGAAAGACCCAAAAGTACCTCACCAAGAGGATCAAAGGGCTCAAACAGATGCCATATGCTGCCCGGTTAAAGAAACTCCAGCTCTACTCAGTGGCATACCGCCTGTTCAGAGACGATTTGTGCCTGACGTATAAAGCCATGTCCAACCCGGAATTAATGGACATGCTGCACCTCAGAAAATCCAAATCCCATTGAGCTACGCGCTTGAGAGACTTGAACCTCAGCACTGAAATAAATAGGACATGTTGGAGGGACAGATTCTTATCCCAGAGGCTCCCTTCACTCTGGAATAAAATCCCAATCCAGGTTAGGCAGAGTCCCTCATTGACTCTCTTCAAGAGGAATCTTGATGAGTGGATGGGAGATCGTAGGTTTACCCCGGGTATCACTTCTGTGTCACTGTTAGACAGAGGCACAGTATACTAACCTCGAAAAAGGGCATAGCAAAATAAATTTAAAATGGGTGGTGAAAGCCAAACACATTCTGGCTAGGCTTATAAATGCCCTAGGGCAGATAGCTTAGTATGAACCTATGAACCTATGAACCTATGAGAGACAGTGGTGACTACGGTAGGTTGCCCCTGTGGCGAATTTGGCAATTTTGTTGTAGCAGGTCTCTAGCTTGTTTAGATCGCATTGCCTTAGGTTGGTATATATTGGAGAGGCATAAAGTAGGGTGGAGATAAGGTGGGAATTTGCTATTGAAATCTTTGCTGCTTTGGTGAGAAGATGCTTATTTCTGTATAACGCTCCTAGTTTTTTGTGGATGTCAAATAAATTGTTAAAATCAGACTGTAAAAATCATTAGGCTTTTCAAAATGACAGTCAATAACACAGGAAGCTCAAGTTCAAAACGTTTTACTAGTGTACACCAGGAGGCAAAAAACTATACAAAACAAGTATAGAGTTTTGACCGGCTCTATACAGGAAATAACTTTGTTTATATAGTATTTACAATCAGCTTTTGCCCACCTTACTGACGTGGTCAGTCACAGGGCATTTACATCACTATAGTCCACAATATTCTATTCATAAGAAGGTGCTGAGGTAATGCTTTTTAAAAGCTTTCCCATGAGAATAACACAGCCTTGCAAGGCACCTGGTCAATTACAATGTCTTTCTGTAAATGTTGCTCTTTCAAGGTTCCAGGCCTGTTCGAATACAATAGTCAGTTCATTTCTTAACACGTTCCTTTGTCTTTCTGGTAAGCAGCTGTACTCTATCTTCGATATAGCTCACAAGGCCATCCTCCTCAGTGGAAGGAAGAAAGATATACATGTACATACATTTATTTTTCTCTAACCCAGCAGATAATTAATGCTGAAAGACATAAGCCTGCTGAACCGGTTACTGCCAGGGTCAGAGTTCAATCACACTGCAGCTAAGCTTCAGGCAATTACATGCAATATCATTTCTACTGCCATATTGTAAAATAGAATAAAATGCATTATATACTATTTGCTTCTAAACTAGCACTTCATATATGTTTAGATATATATTTTTTTAACATTCTCCCTCCTTTTAATGCTTTTTATTCTATCCAGAAACATAAACAACATTATTTCATTCCCTAGCCTCTTCCTCTCTGGAACTTTCAACTAGGCAAGTCATTTGTTTTATATTTCAGGAAGAATTTCATTTGGTATTAACAGATTCAACTCCATGTCTTGATACATAGTCTTGGTTACAGATACGTCAACAAAGTCCCTAACTAATCTTTTCATACAAGGTATCCCGCAACAGACACATGCTCCCAATATGAGCAAAACAACACAAATGGCAATCAAGATATTCATTAGGATTGAACCCCACCCGCCAAATAGATTCTGGAAAAAGTTCGTCAGTGGGTTTGGGCCTGGTTCCGCCATGGCTGATACGTGCTGTATTACCTCTAGGTGGTCGTTGATCTCGTGCTTATTATCTGGTATGTACGCACAGCATTCTTCTTTGATAAGCGCGCACGTACCACCTCTCGCCGCTAGGGTGAAGTCAAGAGCCATTCGGTTTTGTAGCACAACAGTTCTCATTGCATTCAGTTCATCAGTCACAAGTTCGAGAGCGGAAAAAGTCACATTGCTCATTACTTCGAGAAGTTTTGACAATTTCCTCAGTTCCCAGATTGATTTGACTGCTCCATAGGCTGGGAATATTCCAGCCCAGGATATAACACTGTCACTCAAGTCCATATGAGTCAATTTTTCTTTATCTCTTATGGATGAATGATCTTTCCAACCAGCTTCGATTTTACCCACTGGATTAGTAGGTTTCTTGACTGAGTTCCCAGTCCTTCGAGCTATATCTCTTACATTTCGTATCTTACCCAGAGGCAATTCTGCAGTATGTCTTATGGCTGGAACCAGATAACCCAAAAAACAACTGCCGGACCAATTCTCAGGTAACCATTTATATGCTTTTTTCCCACAAATAAAATAACAATTTTCTACTTTAGTACTGATGCGGGTTAACTCTGAATGAAACATTTTCCTGTCTATAACAGGCAACTGTTTATACAATTCAGGATTTTTCTGCACATCTTTCAACGTTGTTCTCATTAAGCTTAAATATGAATCATAATTCGTGCTACAACTAGTATTCTGATCTTTGGCTTTTATATAACATTTGTAAGACACAGTTATGTTACAATTACTCCAACCAACTTGGAGTGTATCATTTTTATAAAAACAAACAATTCATTTTTGTGTAACAGGTAAGTACAGTGCCACTTTGTCCTGTGATCTCACAGAACCTGTATCAAAAAGTAGATTTTCCCAAGTCTCATTTATCCCCAAGGGGACAGCAGACATCAAAAGTCCTCCATATGCTGTAGGTATGGCTGTACAAACCCAGCAATTTGAAATGTTCATAGTCTCTACATACACACGCTTCATGTTTAGGTATGTGTTAAAGTTTGGATGCCAATCTGTGGCCAGTTCAGCATGTTTCACTATTTTTATCTGTGTAGTTATATGCAGGAAAAATCCCAGCAAAAGAAAAGTCACCACGAACATGGTTAACAGGTGTATGATTAGTAGGACAGTAAACCAATGTCTTTGGGGTTGCTTTGTATTTTTATACACTCTGCCCCTGGTCATTCTGCCTCTGCGGTATATCAGCTACAAAATGTTTATCAATCTGGAAATTCTTTACCGGTTTGCAATGTGTCAGGTGAACCCAGGACGACCTCTCCGCAACCTTCACTGCAGTAGGCATTGCCAACAGTACCTGGTACGGACCTTCCCACTTTGGACTCGTCCAGTTCTTTTTTTTGATAACTTTCAACCACACCCAGGATCCTGGAGTTAGCACCGCGTCCGGCTTCATTTGTTCTTTATCTGAAAAAGAGTTTAACTGCAAAACAGTCTTATTGGTTAACAATCTTTTCATATAACTGGCTAATGAGCCATCGACCTCCAGCTCTGCAGGCATGAGAGCTTTCCACTGTGGCACATAATATGCCCTTCCAAATACTACTTCAAAGGGGGTCAAACCCTTTACATTTGGAACTGTTCTCATGCTCAGCAATGCTAAAGGTAAACAGCAAATCCAATTCTTCTGAGTCTCACTCATCAACTTCCTTAACTTATTTTTCAAAATCCCATTGTACCTCTCCACCAGTCCTGCTGACTGTGGGTGGTAAGCGCAATGATTCTTCAAGGAAATCCCAAAGAATCTCCCAAGTTGCTGGATTGTCTGGTTGACAAAATGTGTTCCATTGTCACTATAGATTCTTTCCGGTATGCCAAATCTAGGAATTATTTCCTTTACTAGGGCCTTTGCCACTGTTGCTGCATCCGGATTCCTGGTTGGAAAAGCTTCTACCCATTTTGAAAACATATCTATGATCACTAAACAGTATTTCTTTCCTTCACATTTATTCAGCTCTATAAAATCCATACAAATAGTATGGAACGGATATGGTGGTGTAGGGAAACTCCCTCGCTTCGGTTTGAATGCTCCCTGTGCATGATGTTTACTGCAAATATGACACGCTGCACAAAATTTTTGTGTGTAGTTCGTAAATCCGTATGTTTGGAATATTCTGTTAACTAACTGTACCATCCCCCCTGTTGAGACATGGCTCTGCCCATGGCTCAACAAAGCCGCATATCTAAATAAATTAGACGGTAATATTGGCTTTTTCTCTTTGGAGATGTACAGTCCGTCTTCGAGGATTGCCCCTCGTCTTACCCACTTCTGTTTTTCTGCTTTCGTAGTTAATGTTTGCATTGTTTTTAACATTTCTAAATCTAAAATCTCAGTGGGTTGTAATTCCTCATTCAAAAAGAAAGTTTCTGAGTCTGAGGCTGCTTGTTTTGCAGCTGCATCAGCTCGTGCATTACCTTTCGAAATCTTATCCTGTTGCTTTGTATGAGCTGCACATTTACAAATAGCTACTTTAGTAGGTAGCTGAATGGAATCTAATAAATTCAAGATTAATTGCGCATGATTAATCGGTTTACCAGTGGATGTTTTCATTCCCCTATTCTTCCACTGCTGCGCAAAAACATGCACTGTAGAGAAAGCATACTGACTATCAGTATATATGTTCACACATTTGTCTTTCGCTAAAGTGCAAGCACGTGTTAAAGCTATCAATTCTGCTGCTTGAGCAGACAAGTTATGCTGCAGGAGTTGGGCTTCTACAATCTCAACATCAGCAACTACTGCATAACCTACTAGATTCTTTCCTGTAGGAGCCTTTCTACATGATCCGTCAACATAAAATGTCACCTCTGCATCATCTAAGGGTATATCAGTAAGATCCTGTCTGGGTAAAGTTATTTGCTCCATTTCCTGTAGGCAACTGTGTGGTGTGCCATCCACAGGAGTCGGAAGTAACGTTGATGGATTTAATGTTGTACAACGTTCAATCACCATATGAGGTTGACTCAGCAGTATGGTCATACAAGAAAGATGTCTAGCAGGGGACAAGAATGCAATTTTCTCTTGCAGCAAAATTATCGCAACTGCATGAGGCACTCTCAAAGTGAGAGGGTGGAATAATACCATTGAGGTCGAAGCCTGTACTGCCATAGCAGCTGCAACAACTGCCTGTACACAATGTGGCAATGACCGTGCCACTGGGTCCAACTGCGATGAGTAGTAAGCTATGGGGCGTTGCTTACTTCCATGCTGTTGCGTCAAGACTGACGTCATATATCCCTGCTTACAATCTACAGTCTGAAAAAATCTCTTATGATAATTCGGGAGTCCTAAAACTAATGATGAAGCTATCAATCGTTTTAGCCTGCAGAAAGCTGTTTCTGCTACTGGAGTCCAATGTAGTATATCTTGTGCTGCCATAGGTGTTTTAAATATTAAATCAGCCAATGGAGCCGATTCCAAAGCATAGTTTGGTATCCAACTTCGACAAAAGTTAGTCGTCCCCAGGAAGGACATCATTTCCTTCTTGGTAGTTGGCTTGGGTGCTTGTAAAATTGCTGCCTTCCTATCTTCATCTAATGTTCTACCCCCCCTTGGATACCACATATCCCAGGTACTTGACCTGTGTTTTCCAAAGTTACAATTTATGCTTGTTTACTTTATGTCCCTGTTCTGCTAAAAATTTCAATAATGCTATTGTATCTCCCCTACATTGTTGCTGGGTAGGGGCCGCAAGCAGGATGTCATCCACATAAAGTAGAACTTGACTGCCCCCGGGTGGAGTAAACCCCGCCAGGTTGCTAGCCATCTCCTGTGCAAATATTGTTGGACTTTCACAGTATCCCTGCGGTAGCCGAGTATAGGTGTATCTGTTACCCTGAAATGTAAAAGCAAACCAATACTGACTATCTGGATGTATAGGTATCGAAAAGAAAGCATTGCTTATATCTACCACAGTAAAATACTTCTGTTGTGGCTTTAAATCATTCAATAAAGTGTGTGGGTCTGGCACCGTAGGTGCCCTAGGTATTATTGCATCATTTACAGCTTGTAAATCTTGTACCATCCGCCATTCCCCGTTTGCTTTTCTAACAGGAAATAAAGGGGTATTACATGGTGAATCTAAAGATTCTACCAGTATCCCTTCCTTGAGTAATGCCGCTATTATCGGCTTGATTCCCTGCTCTGCATCCTTCCTCAAAGGGTATTGTTTCTTTTGCGGTCTAAATGCTGACTTCGGTGTAATGGTTACTGGACCTGCTGTCCGAATAAGCCCCACATCTGATTTCCCTGTTGACCAAAGAGTGCTTGGTATATCACACAAGGCTTTTTCTTCTTCTTCTAACAAGAACAGCAATCAGCTGTCCTCACTCTGCTGTAAGTGTACAGCTGGACGTGCTTGCGTTAGCCAATTTAATTTTTGCTTCTGTGTTCCCTGTTCTGACAATTCTAAGTCGGTTTGCCTTTCCCATCTTGTTACTTTTTCACCCAGGTCCACCCATCTGACATTTTTATGTTTGGTTAAACTGACATGCGGTAGCCTGTTGGACTTATATAATCCCATGAATTCCTGAGGTAATGAACAACTCACCACACTATTACCCTCAGTATCCCTGTACAAGGTTCGTAACACTAGTCTATTGGCAGGATTTCTGAACAATTTTTGCTCATATTCCTTATCAGGCCCTGGTGTGCTACAATAGTACAGAGTACAATGTTACAAATGCTGCTGATCAATGTGAAGGGAGGGTACCTTACTGATGGCTACATTCATCAGTTCCTCGGTTACTGCCCCTGGACCAGTTGTGACTAGGTCCTGGCTGTACCAATAATAGGTTTCACCCTCCGATCGCACCACAAAAGTATCCATTTGCCTTTGTGCCTCCATACCCTTCATGGTAGGAACTACTGCTATGCCAAAGAGCTGCATAAGGTCTCTCCCCAGTAAATTTACTGGACATTTTGCAGAAAGTACTATTTTACTTCTCTGGGTCATACCTGAAACAGGGTCAGTTATTGCTATATCATGGGAAAGTGGTTCCCTGTATAGCTGCCCGTTTGCTGCTTTCACTAATATGTAGTCAGGTGATTCAGAGTGTTCCGGTAACTTTGAAGGGTGTATCAAAGTTCGTGATGCTCCTGAATCACACAAAAATCTCACTTCCCTCCCCTCCACCAGAAGTGTAACTTCCGGTTTTGTGTCCGCCAAATAGAGCTCCAAGCTCAACAAGGCTAAATCTAAAACTTCGCTTTCCTCATTTTCTACATCTGTTTGCACTTCTTTTATCCCTTCTACTGCGTTTACATTTCCCCCCTGCCCATTAGTCTCTCCTGATGACTGTTGAACGTTGTGACTGTCATATAATCAATCCTCATCACTTCTATCCTTCCCTTCCATAGACGGTTTTTTATTCAACCTGCAATCCCTTGCTAAATGTCCCCTCTTCCCACACTTAAAGCACTCACCTTTTCTCTTTCTTTCCTCAAAAACCTCTGAGTCTCTGTCAGAGCGTTTATTGCCCTGAGTGTTTCTCTTACCCTTTTTACCCGACTGTACTACAAAGACTTCTGCTCCGTCTTCAGCTGTGAAGACCTGCGTCTTCTTTTTCTTCTTACTGTTAAAATGTCTTTCGGCATGCCTAGCATACTCCAGTAAGGCTTGTAGCCTACTCGTTCGATGATCTATCATATCCTTAGTAATAAAGCTACTGATAGGGGCAATGCAACCTTTCAAAAATGCATTTTTCAATTGTTGTTCATATGAACTATCATTTTTCTGATTTTCAGGAATAGGCATACCACTATGGTTATTGAAACATTCTAATAATCTACCATAGTATCCATCTACAGTTTCATTATCTTGTTGTATGCACTGATTAATACAGGTCCAATCTGCTCTAGGTTTCCATTTTTCAGTAATTCGGTCCGTAAGACCCTTCAACCTAGTATCTAATTCTGCGTCACTATGTAGGAGTGGTTTAAGTTGCGCGTCACGAGCACTCCAGACGCCACAAACCATGTGCCAGTCTGGACCTATAATTTGTCTAATCACCTTCTCTACTTCTTCCCCATTTAAGTGGTAACTCAATCGCATACCTTGTAAATCTTGTATAAACTTTTCATGATTAATTTTTGGATGGGGAATTCCCTCTGTAGCTTTCCGGATATCTTCTGGCGTCCACGGTCTATACACTAAGAGAGTTGGGTCCTGGCCTTCCTGTCCTGCCTGAGGGTTCAGTACTTCAATTAATGGACAGATTTCCTCACTCTCTTCTAGTGAATCTCTTCTTAGTTGAGTGTCCCTAAGCGTTTTACGTGTTCGGGATCTAGTTTCAATAGGTTCTCTTACAAATGGTTGTTTTAATACCCCTGTTGCCACAGGATAACATGGGGGGGACCAGCCTGCCCTCCCGCTTCATATCCTGGATAAGGTATCGGAGGGGGTGGAGGGGGAGGGGCCGTCGCTACTACTGTATTATTATCTTCTTTGTCTAAGAATAATGCTTTCACATTTTTAGTCTTCTGTTCCCTTCGGTTCACTTCCTCAATCCACCTACGTGCTTGAGGAATACCCAACTGTCGCTGTTTTTTCGCCTGACCTTCTGCGTCAGATTTTAACTGTTTCAAAAGTTTCACTAATGAAATTTTGTCTAATTTACCATCAAATTCATATTTATTAACCCATTTTGCAAAATATCTCACATTATCTGCTCTCTGCAATTGCATATACTTCGCATCATCCGTCAAGGGCGGATCTCGCGATCTCTTAGTGCACTGATTTCCCATGTCTTAAAAAAGACTGTTACGTAACCCTTCTCTCGTACCACGTGGTATCTTCTTCCCTGTATCCACAGTAGTGTCTAGAATGACTGTTTACTTTGCTCTGTTTTTCCCCTGATCTATGACCAAATATACAGTACTTCAATTCGTTCTCGATCTGCTATCACAAATCTTAACAACAGTACACTGTAACCTGGTCCCTGATCTAAAACAAAGACAAAGAGGGAAACTCTCCTTACCTGAGCCTCCCGTTTATGACTGCACATTTTCTTCTTGGGATCCAGTTTTCCGCTTTTCAGCCACAGATCAGAAAGTGGACAGCCTCTTTACACACAACAATTCAGTCGGAGGTCTTTTCACTCAAGAAGAACCATTTTGGCAACTTCTCCTGCGCAGATTTATTACCACCCATACACTCTGACCTGTAGCTTACCAAGGGAATTCCGGCTAAGAAGGACCAAAATGTCAAATAAATTGTTAAAATCAGACTGTAAAAATCATTAGGCTTTTCAAAATGACAGTCAATAACACAGGAAGCTCAAGTTCAAAACGTTTTACTAGTGTACACCAGGAGGCAAAAAATTATACAAAACAAGTATAGAGTTTTGACTGGCTCTATACAGGAAATAACTTTGTTTATATAGTATTTACAATCAGCTTTTGCCCACCTTACTGACGTGGTCAGTCACAGGGCATTTACATCACTATAGTCCACAATATTCTATTCATAAGAAGGTGCTGAGGTAATGCTTTTTAAAAGCTTTCCCATGAGAATAACACAGCCTTGCAAGGCACCTGGTCAATTACAATGTCTTTCTGTAAATGTTGCTCTTTCAAGGTTCCAGGCCTGTTCGAATACAATAGTCAGTTCATTTCTTAATACGTTCCTTTGTCTCTCTGGTAAGCAGCTGTACTCTATCTTCGATAGAGCTCACAAGGCCATCCTCCTCAGTGGAAGGAAGAAAGATATACATGTACATACATTTATTTTTCTCTAACCCAGCAGATAATTAATGCTGAAAGACATAAGCCTGCTGAACCAGTTACTGCCAGGGTCAGAGTTCAATCACACTGCAGCTAAGCTTCAGGCAATTACATGCAAGATCATTTCTACTGCCATATTGTAAAATAGAATAAAATGCATTATATACACTATTTGCTTCTAAACTAGCACTTCATATATGTTTAGATATATATTTTTCTAACAGTGGACTTTTTTTATGGTCATGGATATGTGAATGTCAAATTTTAATTTATTGTCTATTTCCACTCCTAGCAATTTGGTGTGTTCAGTTGGGTATATAGTGGTGTTGTCTTTTGCTGTGATGTTAAGGTGACAGTTGTTTTGAGTATGTTTGGTGGGTTGGAAGATGAGTAGTTTAGTTTTGTTTGGGTTGAGTAATAATTGGGCATCGGATAACCAAGTTTCAACAGAGGAAAAGGCTTCCTGTGTGACTTTTTGCAGTTTGGGTAGGGACTGGGCTGAGCAGATGATGGTCGAGTCATCTGCGTATTGTATGAGTGTGCCATGTGTGGTGGCAGAGGCTAGATTATTTGTGAAAATAGAGAAGAGTAGGGGTCCAAGGATGGATCCTTGGGGAACCCCTATGGAGACAGGTAGTTGGGGAGATATGCCATTTTTCCATACAACGGATTGTTGGTGGTCAGACAGGTAACTCTGAAACCAGTTGCTGACTGATTGTGAGAAGGATAGGTTATTGAGGACAGAGATATGTTGGTTGTGTGGGACTATGTCAAATGCTTTAGATAGGTCTAGGAAAGTAGCAGAGGAGAGATAGCCATTGTTTTTATGTGAAGGATAGTGTTAGTAAAGGAGAGTAAGGCAGTGGTGGTGCTATGGTTTGGTCAGAAACCATGCTGAGTATTGGAAAGGAGGTTGTTAGTAAGGAGGTAGTCTGAGACCTGAGAGTTTATGCATCTCTCTAGTATTTTGGAGAGTGGAGAGAGAATAGCTATGGGGCGGTAATTGGTTGGTTCTGTGGAGGGTCTGCCTTTGTGGAGGGGAATTATATGTGATACTTTCCACAGTGTGGGAACATAACTTTCTGACAGAGATCGGTTAATCAAGATGGATACTGGGTAGGCCAGAGCATCAGCTGCGATTTGTAGGTATTCACTTGGGAGGTTGTCTGCTGCTAATTTGGTGGGTTTAAGTTTAGTTAAGAGTTTTTTTATGTTGGAGGTAGGTACAGGAGAAAAAGAGAAGGCAGTGGGGAGATTAGTAGTTGAAGGTGTGGTTTGGAGGGGAGGGGGGTTGTGTTGTTTAGCTAGTGATAGTATGGTTTGTGTGAAGTGTGTGTTGAATGAGGTAGCAATATTTTCTGAGGAGTGAGGGATGTTAGGAGGAGGGGTACTGACTTTACCTGGGTGGAGCATGGAGTTTATGGAGGACCAGAATTGTTTGGGGCTGTGTTCGAAGGAGTCTAGGGCAGACTGGTAGTATTGGAATTTGTACTGTTTTATTAGCTTTTTGACTCTATTGCGTAGTTCTAAGAATTTCTGTCTAGTTGAGCGGGTCTTGGTTTTGCGCCAGTGCTCCCAGACTTTATCCCTGTTTTTCATTTCTGACTTAGTGGTTTTCTGTAGCCATGGGGAGGGTTGTAATTTGATTCTGGAAAGTCTTATGGGGGCATGGTAATTAAGGATGTTCAGGAAGGTAATATTAAAAAATTCAACTGCATCATCAAGACTGAGGTACTTTAGAGGATGCCAGTTACATTCTTTGAGGGATGAGATGAATGTGAGTGGGTTAAAGTTTATTTTTTTACGTATCTGACGGTAGATGACAGGTTTAGCTTGGTATAGGTATTTTTTCAGTAGGAATGTTGGGGAGTGATCACTGAGGCTATCTGATAAGCAGCCTGTTATATATGACTGGGGGCTCTTACTGACTAGTATCCAATCCAGGGTAGTGTGCTTGCTGGAGTTTTTATTTATCCTGGGTAGCGACTGGGCTAGTTGGGTGAAGCCATGAAGGTTTACATGATGGGTTGGATGGTTGCCAGAACAGGATTGCCAGTCAATATTGAAATCACCTAAAATGATAGTTTCTTGGGGGAGATGGTGGGTAGACCAGCTGAGGAGGTTTTCTAGTGGAGGGATGTTTTGGCCAGGTGGGAAGTAGCATCCAATTATGTTGATGGTTTTGTTTTGGTTTATTTTGAGGTTGGTATATATTATTTCTTCATTGCCTATTTGTGGAGCTGATGATTTTAAGATCTGGATGTTTAGATGCTGTTTAACTCATTACAGCTGAGTGCTCCTCCAGGCATCTTCTGCAGTTAACCCCTACTGCTCCTCTAGGTGTCAAATATGGATTGTTCATATTTGCATTAATAATTCCAAAACCATGTTACTTACAAGGTACCAGGATATTTTGTCTTGAGCCATATGTGATGGCAAACACAACTCTATTGATATTTGACCTCTTTCAATGAGAGTTTTCTAGAACTCTAAGGTGATAACTTAGTTTTTAAGGGCTTAAGCCACGCCCACTAGGGGTTAAAGGTGCACACTCAAAAGAGCTGCTCCGGAGTGAATATTATAGCTACACCGCCTTCTTTCTTGTTTAGCCGGTCTACTCTTAGTATGCCATAACCTGTAGGGAGTATTTGCTCACTGGTAATGTGAGGTTTTAGCTTTACACACTGTAATCTGCTTGACTTGGGCTCACGAGGCTCATAACTGTTATTTTTCCTGTAAAGAGAAGAGCAAAGAAAGAAAAAAATGCTCGTTAACATTTTACAACTGATTTTCCTGTGGATTACATATAAGAGACTATTTCACTCAATAATTACCTCGCAACGATCATCCGCGAGCTTCAGCCATTCCCGTACCCTGTTACCAGATAAAAAATCTTCTCCTTAACATTTTCTCACATTCTCGAATGTGCAAATTACCAGATGATGTCAGCGCTAATTGACAAGCACATACAGGAAGTGGAAAGCTCAGCAGAGGCCGAGAAGTGACTGAGATATGTATTCCTTGACATTGTACACTTCATTTTATATATAGCATTCACTAATCTAAATATTTTCTATTTTTTAAGATCATTTATTTCTTATCTCCACCAATACCTAGAGGTTTTTGCCTACATTCACTCATCGATCCATTCATCTCTTAAGCATCTGTGTTTTTGGTAAATGCAGTTATGTAAGTGTCCTTTCTATTTCTAAATGTAGAATTCCTTCTGCAAAGTATGTTTGTCACCTTGATCTTATTTTAAAGGTTTATTTTGGATATACTAGACTTTTCTTACATAAAAATTACTATTAGTTAATGAGAGCTGACCTCTTGACACTCGTGTTATGGTATACATGGGCAGATGAACATAAAGTGGTCTGTGGGACTGACTGTTGTGTTACTTAAAAACCTGAGTATGTGTGGGCAGCAACATACTTATTAGTACATTTTTCCAAGATTTGTAAGACAAGTTTGTCCACTTCTCTCAAAGGATGATATGTGAATCTATATTCTTTATTGGATTACTATGGTGAGAACACTGGGACAGGGTAAATCTGGATTGCTTAGTGCTATATTTTCACTTGTCTATTGTTTTTAGTAGAATATTACATTTCTATATAAGACAATATGTGTTACATTGAGAAGGATTTTGAGAGATTCATTTGAATGTTTTAGACAAATGTTAATATAAGAATGTAGAGGTGTATTTTGTTTTATTGTCTAAATTATGCTTGCTTTAGTGTTCATTTCCTGTTCCAGGTAACTGACACAAGTCAAAGCCCATATAAAAATGTATCTATTCAGAGGCTGAGTTAAGCTTGGGAAATCATGTTTTTCCTCAAACTGTGGGATCTCCCATGTCTCTGACAGGCATTCATAAAGAGATATATGTATCAGACCTGCATGCCAAAGATAACAGTTAACATTTTTTCTCTTAGTTTAAATATGCATTACCAATAAAAATATAATGGGAGAAAAAAAGCAGCTATTTACAAACGGTAGTGCTGATTACATTAGAGTAATGATAAAGGGAATTATTCAGCACTGCTGCAACCGTTTCCTGACATTTCTGCAAGAAGAGCAGGACCCAAACAATACACAGTATTACTATTTTTACCATCAGCACTGACAATGAGAGATAGCCAATCCCTCATCCTATACATGAACAGGCAGAATGCACACACCATATAGTGAGATGAGCACCCCTACCATATATATAATTTTCTCACTGTGTGCTTAGAAAATGCTAAACACAGTAGAAGCTGTGCTGTATATTAGCAGCCAGGACCAATCCAGCAAACAGACTCAACTTACTTACTCTTTGTGAACCAGATTAGTGGCAACCTTTTGGAGGAGAAGGTAAGGTAGTATTAATTCTATGAAGGGCATATTAGCCAGGGCATCTGAAAATACCCCTACTCTTTCTAATAAGCACTATGGAATCCTTTACATCCACCTGAGCTACTATTAAATAAAGCTGAGGCAACCTTGGACCAACATTATACAATGGAGGAAGGCACAGTCAGGACCGGAGCACTCTTCTTAATGCTGAACTACAATATCAGCAACCCAACTACCTAGTATAGTAATAGATCCCACAGGTTTGAATGCTAAAGGGAAGTGAACTACTTGTTGAGGTATTGGAATTATATGCTAAATATACATAGCTAACCTTCCTGTAAAATTACGGCACAGATGACTGTTGTGTTGGTTGTTGACTAGCAGATGTTATCTTGCTTTAATATAACCACATTTGGGAGTGCAGAGAGTGCACAGATGGGGATGTGCAGTGGATGTGATGCTCAAAGACTTGATAATGGGGAGATATGCCTTTTGGTTGCATTGTGGGAAGGTTGTCTACACGTTTTCGCTCAGGGATGATATCTGCATGGACTGAAGGATGGAGCAATGGAGGGACTTTAGTACTGAAAGTGCAAATGAGGTGGAGGAAATTGTCACGCCTCTGTCCTGTCAGTGCTTTTCGGGTCCATGGGTCTGCTTGGTGCACGCTGATCTGTTGTGGGATCTCTCTTCTTGGTACATGTAGGAATATAATGGGAATGAAGGTTAAGACAGCAGAATTGATTCGGTAATGTGAGATTTAGACAGCATTTGGTGGCAAATCAATTCTCTGCATGACATTATTACTATGGACACTTTGCACGGTTGAGCGGTTGCAGAGAGGGCTGGGTAGTGTTTCTTTACAGTGCATATGTGCCTTGCATGTAGATCTGTCTCCTTAGCACATGTAAGAATGTAAGGAATGTAATGACTAAAATTACAGAGAATAATTTGTGTTATGGCTTTAGACAGCTATTAATGATTAATTTTGTAAATAACATTGTTTAGAAAAAGCACTTTACATAATTGAGCAGTTTCAAAGAAGGCTGGGCAGAATATTTGTACAGTGAAAATCTGCCGCATACACTAAGATATTCACCTTCAAACTAGATAAAGCTGTTTATAATTTTAATAATAATTCTTCCCAATTGAAGTGTATGTTTATCTCCTTGAATAACATGTTCTTATGTTTTGAGGCATTGAAAATTCTTATTGACTGTGGCAGATTTAATTATAACTGTGATATAAAGGTCTTATAAAATAACACATATTAAACACAGTTGGCCAGCAGTGAAATGACTCAGAATATTAAACCAAGTAAAAGACACCCATACAGAGTGTAAAAAGTAACTTTAATATACACAGAATAATGTCCCAAAAAAAGGAAACAACAAATCTAAAAAATTCTGTATACAGCAACAGTTTGTTATAGTGTGCAATACACCTATATATACCACTTGTACCAACTACAACCACACTATATATAAAACGCAATCATAATGCATTATGAATTAAAGTTCTGACAAAAAAATGGTGAATGTCCCACAAAATGGCAGACAAAATTATTAAACTAATTTATGCCAACCAAGTACCAAATGGCAAGTAAACAGGTATAAAATGTCCATCAAAACATCCACCTTTTAGAGCGATAAATAAGAGTCACTGTTCTAATACAAAAAAACTTACAATAAATGTCTCACAATTCGCAATGTCTGCAATAGTTCCATAAAGTGAATAAACCCACTGGAAACGCTACTTTGGCCTTCACCACCAACCCTGGATTGGTTATAACCACACCATCTGTAATGTTAGTGTTGAAAGCATAATCCGTTATAGATAATATTCCAATTAAAAATGCCAATGTCCCTGAAGAAACACCAGATGGATTTGTATAGAATTATGCCAACCAAGGTCCAAATAGCAAACGACCAAAGTAAAATGTCCAAAAAAGCGTCCACCTGATGGAACAATAGATTTTAGCCACTGTTCTTACTAAATTCAGGTATTACAAAAACCTGACATTTAGTGTCCAACAGAGCGCGGAGTCTGCATCGGTTGCATAAAGTAAATAGGCCCAAATCCAGCGAGACGTTTGGAAGAACGCTATGTTCATCTTTGCCATACACTCCGTTGAAAAACAAATAACCCAAAATGTTGATGCATTCCCAGTCAGAAAAAGTATGTCTATTCCACCAAGAGATAAAAACCAAAACGAAAAAACTGGTACATCACATCAGGAGAGGATTCGCCTTCCTCTGACATTATCATCATTAGTAGTTTATATTATTCATCATCTCATGTTTATGTATTGGTTTATGGGAACATATCATGATTCCTATTGGTGGTGGGTGTATTTAAATAATGATGCTTCACAGGCTTTTGTATGTTTATTTTTTCCACACTGAAGAAGGCACTGGGGTGCCGAAACTGGTCTGTGTATATTAAAGTTACTTTTTACACTCGGTATGGGTGTCTTTTACTTGGTTTAATTTTCTGAGTCATTTCACTGCTGGCCAACTGTGTTTAATATGTGAGTTTTCCCAGCCGTGCAGAACCCACGTGCATAGCAGTTTTGTTTGACTTATAAAATAACACCTCACACAGAAGCAAAAACATTTCATTTATCTGTAATAATTTTATATCTCTAACATATATCAGGTTACACCTACTAGAAAACATATTGTAGTAGATCAATTGGCAATGTTTAAATACATCACGATATATTTACTGTCTTTTTTTTTCTCTCTCCATCTTCTATATCGCATACATATATATATTTGTGAGAAAGGAAATGAAACGTGATTAATGAATGTATATTTGATAACTTACAATACTTCTGTTAACATAATAGATCTAAGAAATCTGTTTCTGACTGTATATATCCTTGTTTGAAGAAAATTATTAATGCGAAATTGTTTAATAACTATTGATAGCTATTACTATCATATTATACTATGTTAAATATGGTTAAATAGTAATTAGTCAAAATAGATAGTTTTATACTATCCTTATGATACTTTATATTAGAGACTAACTAATACTTTTTTCTATGTTTTATACATACACAATAATTTACATTGTATTTCATTTTCGTGATTAACATATTATATCAGATGAAATATATCTAGTTACATTTTAATAGATTTAAGTTAAAATAATCACTAGTTTTATATCTAATCACTATTACTTAATACATATTACTGGTGGTAGCTGTGTTCTGTTGCTACTGGTTAAGGGTTCAATCTCAGTGGCAAATGTCATTGAGACAGGGAGTTTATAACTCCAGGCGGGGAGCTATACTTTGTGGTTTTATAATCTGTATTATATGTTCATTGCTAAAAAACAGTTTCTTTTGACATCCATTTTAATCTATCCAAATAGAATTATAAGTTACAATGCTTATGATATATGTGTTTCCCACTATGAATCAGTATATAATACTTGCAGAATTAACAAGTTTATGGTTGGAAAGAGATTCTCAAATTACACATATTGTATTGATATGTTATTAATTAATCACACACTCATACCTATATAACATGACTATATTAAAAGGCATATCGATTAATATAAATGGTCTAAATAACCCCATCAAAATAGGTAATTTGATTAAATATCTAGTCCTACATAAACCAAACTTAATTTTTTACAGGAAACTCATTTAATAGGAGATAACATTAAGTTCTTGAACACAAATAAATATACAATCATCACAAGCTCAGTATATACAAAAAAGAAAAGGGGGTTTCAATTTTATGGGACAAATCACTTCCTTTACCATGAATAATTAAAACATATCAAGATAACAAAGGATTGCTATGTTTAGCCATAACTGAAATAAACAAAAAAATATATACAATAATAAATAATTACTGGTTACCGGGGATAGGTACTAATACTATCAAAGAACTTTTATCCCAAATAATATCTCAGTCTGAGGGAAATATTATCATAGCAGGGGACTTTAATTGTATTCTAGATTTAAAAGACACAACCACTTTAGCAAATAGAAAAATTACCCCTCAACCAAAACAATTAATAAAATTTATAGACTCCTACCAGCTCAAAGATATTTTTGACTTCACAGATCATAGCTCTTTAAAATACACATTCTATTCCAATACACACAAATCATACTCCAGAATTGATAGAATACTATTCTCTGCACAAATTATAAATGATTTAAATAACAGCAAAATCATTTCTTGTCTAATCTCCAATCATAATTCCATTATATTTGAATTAAATATCAACAACATCCATAATGTACAAATAAAAAGAATACCTGCATATCTTATCCAACTTAAAGATTTTCAGTAATTTTTAAAAGAAAAAATACAAAATTTTATAGATATAAATTCAGCATCTAATACTCATGGCATATATGTTTGGGATGCAGTAAAAGCATACCTATATGGACAAATTAACAAATGGTATTACAATAAAAGGAAACATGGGATAAAGATATGGAAACATTACAGAACAAGCTTGATTTATTGCATCTCAAAAATAGAGACAATCTCTTTTCTAAAAACATTAGAGGGGGAATAAGCCAATTAAATGAAGAATATAGAAACATACTACATCATAAGACAATGATTACATAAGAAAAATATAAATTCCTTGCTTATTTACTAAACCCTAAAAATTTAACTAATCTCAAAAATAAAACTAAAAGAATGAATAAACATAATCATATCAAAGAGAGGAAAAAGAAATAAGTATACAGTATACAAGATATAATAGAATAATTTAGAAGTCACTTTCATACAATTAATCAAGATACACATAATATAGAAAGTAAAGGCAACACTAAGCATTTTATTAATACAAATCTTCATAATAAACTTAAAAAACAACAAATAGAACTTATTGATAAACAAATTACCCTAGCCAACATACAAACTCAAATCAATAAGCTCAAGCAAAATAAGACACTTGGAAATGATGGTATCATACCAGAAATATACAAAGTTATACCCAAATCAGCTATTTTATTACTCAATAAAGTATATAGTGCAGCTCAAAACAACTTCATAATACCTCCCTCATGGAAATATACATTAAACTCACCCATCTTAAAACATAACAAGGACCCTAAATATTGTTCCTCTTACAGACCTATTTCTTTATTAAATACTGACTATAAGATGTTTATGAACATATTCACTAAAAGACTAAAAAAGTTTTTACCCCAATTAATAGATGAGGATCAGGCAGGTTTTGTAATCAATAGAAACACTTATGATAATATAAAATGAACATTAGCCCTTATTGACTTCTCACAAAAGAACAAGAACCTAACTTTAATTAGTTTGGACATAAATGCCACTTTTGACTCAATTAATTGGGATTACTTGTTCACATTATTAGAGTGTTTAAATTTTTCATACAATTTTATTAATCTACTAAAACACTTGTATGATGGTACTTTTGCTTATATCAAATTAGGTTCATATACTTCAAATAAAATTCTTGTCATAAAAGGTACCAAGCAAGGTTGCCCACTATCTCCATTGTTGTTTACAATGATAATGGAATTGTTGGCTAATATTAGGAATAATAATAAAATAGAGGGTTTAGAGCTTGAAAAAGATATAACAGCCAACATTCAATTATTTGCAGATGATGTTCTCATCTCTACAAAAGGAAATGATTCTTCAATATCAGCCCTATTTGATTCAATTAAGATTTTTCAAAAGATGTGTGGGATGTCTTTTAATGACAGCAAAACTAAAATTCTAACCATACACTCAAATACAAATAACAAATCTAACTATAACTCTCAGCAGTTAACTAGTACAGATCAAATTACTTATTTAGGAATAATTCTAGCTAAAAACATCTAAACAATAATACAATTAAACTATAATCTCAAATGCGCAGGTGAAAGCTACTGTCTCTAAAGCTAAAAACACAGCATCAATGGGACCGGATGGTGTCCCCGGCTGTGTGCTACACGAGCTAAATGAGGAATTAAACCCGCACATAAGGCAGCTGTTTAATCTCAGCCTTACCACAGGATACGTGCCCAAGGAGTGGCGTACGGCAACTGTGGTCCCACTCCACAAAGGCGGCGCCTCTACAGACCCTGGTAATTACCGCCCCATAAGCTTAACAAGTCTAGTCTGCAAAGCTATGGAGAGGATCATAATGGAGCTCATAAACAAAGATATAGGGAACTTGCAGACATTGGACCCGACCCAGTTTGGCTTTGTCAAGGGAAGATCATGCCTTTTGAACTTGGTCGACTTCTTCGAAACAGTCACCAAGGCCATTGATGAGGGAAAGGCAGTCCATACAGCCTACCTTGACCTTGCAAAGGCTTTGACACAATACCCCACTCGGGTATTGTAGAAAAACTTACCAGCTTAAATGTAAACCCATATGTCACAAGATGGGTTGCAAACTGGCTTAAGGACAGAACCCACAGGGTTAGAGTTGCTGGCGCTATGTCAGACTCCAAGCCGGTCACAAGTGGTGTCCCACAGGGCTCGGTCCTTGGCCCCCTATTGTTTGGCATCTACTTCTCAGAAGTACAGGCCAACATGGGAGGACTTTGGCTGACAAAGTTTGCAGACAACTGCAAACTGGGCGCCATAGTGGAAAGTGCATCAGACACGGATATCCTTCAGACGGGACTCACGGAAACAGATAGCTGGTGCCAGAGCCATGGCCTGAAGTTAAACGCCAAAAAATGTATAGTCATACCCTTCGGAAAAACAAGGTAACCCCAAGCTACCATATAGGTGGCAATCCACTAAGCACAGAAGAGGTTATCAGGGACCTGGGGACCCAGGTTGACAGTGGCCTTTCTTTTGACACTCACGTTGCTAAAGTGGTTAGAAAGACCTTCTACATTGCCCACCTGATCATGAAGGGATTCACATCCAGATCTAGTGAGGTCATTGTTCCCCTGTACTCTTCACTTATCAGACCAATGATCGAGTACAATGCCCCATTTGGGATGTATCTCACCCGACATCTGCAGCAATTGGAGAGACCCCAAAAGTTCCTCACCAAAAGGATAAAGGGACTCCAAAATCTGTCATATGCTGCCAGATTGAAGAAACTCCAGCTCTATTCAGTCGCATACCATCTGCTCAGAGGTGACATGTGCCTGACATACAAGGCCATGTCCAACCCGAATTAATGGACATGCTCCACCTCAAAAATCCAAATCCACCAAAACCACTAGAGCAAGCGACTTAAACCTTAGCACGGATATAAATAGGACATGCTGGAGGGATAGATTTATCACTCAGAGACTCCCTATGCTGTGGAATAAAATCCCGGTCCATGTGAGGCAGAGCACCTCGCTGACTCTGTTCAAGAGAAATCTAGACCTGTGGATGGGAGATCGTAGGTTTACCCCGGGAATCATCTCTGTGTCACTGCTGGACAGAGGCACAACAAACTAATGGGCACAGTATTTTTTCATATAAGGGGTGGCGTAAGCCACAAAAATTTGGGCTAGGCTTATAAATGCCTTAGGGCAGATAGCCTAGTATAAACCTATGAACCTATCAACCTATAATAAGTGTTTTGAAAATATTCAAAAATCTATTTTTAAAATAGAATACAATAACTTTCTCTACAGAAGAAATATTAACTATTATTAAAATGATTATTCTACCCAAAATATTATATATTATACAATCTATTCAAATACTCCCTTCAAAAAATGTTATTAATAAGTTAACCAAGAAAAAAAAACAAGAATATCAATTAACCAACATCAAAACAGTTGGAACAATGGTGGGATAGCATTCCCAGATCTAAACCTTTACTCTATTTCCTCAATAATCAAAACAATCACTCAACTTTTAGATACTGCATACTCAGCTAAGTGGAAACTGCTATGGATTTCATCAGCTATACAGCTAATTTCCAGACCATCTACAAACAAATTAGAAATAATAAGTAACCCCTTTTTCTGGATCCTAAAAGATTATTTTACTATACACATAAATCTCAATCATAGTACTAGCTACATTCATAATATTATAACAAATTTAAAAAAATATATATATATAAACACCCCAGAGACAAAGAATGCTTCTTTTTGTTATTCCCCATAGCTTTCACACAAGAATCTTTTATAACTTCAGACATAAATAAAATTACCATATTTAAACATAATGATCTTAAGTTTTAGTTTCAACTAACATCAGGATATAAAACCAAATCAGTTGAATACATAATACAGGAATATCAAATAGACAATATAATGTGGCTAGATATACAAACACTTTTACTAACTCTAGCTAATAAATTAGAATTAATCTCATCAATTACTAAACATGAATCCAGTACTCTGCTATACCATTTTCAATCAATCTTAGATCATAAACATACATATTCTGGCAAACTTTCTTTTATTTATAGAACTATAAGGGAAGAAACTTTCAGCTGTCCACAGAACTTCTGGAACTATTTTTACTCTATCAATAATAATCTCCTTACCGATTTAGACAAAGCAAACATATTACAATCAGCAGGGAAAACTACTTTATCTTTGAATTGGAAATTATATATGTGGAGATATATAAACAGATCATTCTACACTCCTCAATTAATGATAAAATAAACAAAAAACAAAATATTTGTAATAAATGTAAATCAAATATAGACATAAACTGGGCACATATGTTTTACGAATGCCATACTGTTAAATATTTTGTGGGGGAAAATAAATAATTTACTACAGGCACTTTATTCAGACAATTT
>NC_056733.1:1479147684-1479162684 GCF_019279795.1 Protopterus annectens | reverse complement strand
TTGCTTGGAGGTAATATTCAGGAGGACACAGACATAATATTATGTGACTGGCAGATGAGGGATAGGGGGAAGAAGTTTTAGCTAATTTGTGAGTATGTTGACTATTTCCTATCAAATCAAAACAATATTGAATATTATTCCTAAGGTTTCTGACTTTGCTGAAAAAGAACTGATGGCTGTCCTTGACAGAGGTGGTGATTGTTAGTTCATTCTTTTTTCAACATATAGAGTTCACCTTTGGGTCATGGAGTTTTCAGTTTACTCTTAAGAGTGAGCAGTTTGTTTGTTGTTATATAACTTGTTTATACTAGAGTTCCACCACAGGAGTATTGTATCTGTGTTTCATTGAGACAGATGTCTTGATGCAGATACTGAGAAAAGAGCAAAATCTCTCTGCAAATGGATCCTCAAGGGGAGGGCATTGTCAAACTACTTCAGGTCTTCATCTAGCATCAGTAAAGTTGCCTCTGAGAAATACCTAATTATAGGATGTTTTATGAGGAATTTATGTTGGGTTCTTATGGTAAATCCCACTGAATGGCTGTCAGATCTGAACAGCATACCCCTCAAACTCTCAGCTTTCAGGATCATAGTAGGGGCACCAGTCCAATCTCATAGCAAAAGCATCAAAACTATAGCACTCACACTTTACAAACGTAAAAAAGTGTTTCCATAGCAGTTAGGGTAGAAATGTGCACATTTACATTTTTTGCCATGTAGAACTTATAAATTAAGAAACCTTGTGGCACTAATGTATGCACACATATATAGTACAAGAAATTATATCCTGACTGCTCTGTAAAAAAAATATATATGCTTGTTTTCTTGGCTTTCTATACATGCCAATCATAACTATAGTTTAATTAACAGAATTATTATATAGAAATCAATGAAGAAGATACCACCCAGAAAGACGCTGCTGGTATGTACACAAAATAGATAAATGTCACCAAATAATACTCTCAGCAGCTCACAGCAGATAATCCCATACACTGGTAAAACAAATAAACATAAATCCAAAAGGCAAGATCCAATAACACATTTTAATAAGGAAATAGGTAAGTGCTTTCACAAGTAAAATATTTGCTTCATCAGACCTGGAAAGCGCTTACCTATTTCTTATTAAAACTTTTTATTGGATCTTGCCTTTTGGATTTATGTTTATTTGTTTTACCAGTGCATGAAATTGTCTAGAAAGCCTTTCTAACAAAGCCACACACATCTTAAAATGTTCTTGTCCATCTCAGACATTTTAATGTAATTCCTCCATTTCCATAAAAAAATATTTTGCTTGTTTTAGTTTTATACAATACATGCAACTGTTTTGTCACTTGACCAAATTATTGCTTATAAACTCTTTTATATTTTATTTTATATTTTTCATAAAACATATTGCATTTTTTTTCAAAGCCTTGTGTGCTTCTTGTTCATCATAACATTATAAAAGCTTTGCAGTGTATATTTACACACACACACACACACACACACACACATACACACACACACACACACACACACACACACACACACACACACACACACACACACACACACACACACACACGCGCACACATAGCTGTGACTATCAATTACAGTCCCTTGTATGATTACAAGCACCATATGTGCCTGCTTGCCATCAAATAAATAAATAAATACATACATAATGGCCCAGAAATATATTTCCGCTTGCTGTTATCAGAAGCATACTGCACAACCCTCTGCAACCCCATAAATGCTTTCTTGGGTACCTGTCATATGATCAAAAGCACTTCAATGAAATGCTGAGCTATCAAAAATAAATGGATGAAACAACTTTCACCAACTGTTATGCAACCATAAAATACATATTTTGCTGGATTCAATAAACTGTGTGTAGGTTTCACAGAGAGCCTACGCAGAGTGTTTTCATGCACAAAGTATGCTCATCATGTGGCATCATGCTATGCATATTAATGATGCGCATGGTGCATAAGTGCTGGCTGC
Organism: Protopterus annectens; assembly: GCF_019279795.1. Classification (NCBI taxonomy): domain Eukaryota; kingdom Metazoa; phylum Chordata; order Ceratodontiformes; family Protopteridae; genus Protopterus; species Protopterus annectens. The sequence goes on along the minus strand of NC_056733.1, from coordinate 1,479,160,701 downwards.
AAAACCTGTAGTCTGAATGTGGATCGTACCTCCCAACCTTTTAGTGCAAGACTAATAGGGGTCAGGGGGCCAAATATAGGGACAGATTTGCTATATTGTTCTGATAACTGTAGAAAGTAGGTAGAATAACAGGATTTGCCGTAGTGTACATTTTCTGAAGGATATGAAGTACGAAACTGAAATGCATGTCATTATGTACTGACATCAATCTTCAGTGATTTTCCAGAAAACTACACATTTTACAAGGAACAGCCAAAAAATATAATGCAGACATCTGGACATTCTGCAAAAGTCTGGACAGTTGGGACTTATGGTTTGGATACCATTTCCATGTAAGGTTGCTGGCTGCAAAAGTGGATTGTAGGGCAACACGACAATTGCTTCTCCCTTACTTGAGTTGTCTTCATTAAAAATTGTTTGGGCACTGTCATAGATTGTTTTTCTTCATTTCAACTATATCTCCCCTTTTTTCCTAAGGCCAGTTTTTGTGTGATGCACCACTTACACAAATATGTTTGGCTGTGCTCACCTGGGTTGAGTAAAGGGCAGCAGCACACAAACTCGAGGAATGGACCACCCAGGCTGCAGACAGGACCTAGACAGCCAAAATCATAGACCAGATGCTTTCAATGAATACTATTGGCTATATTGGTTACAGTAAGCAGTGTTGCACTGAGATTAACAGTGAGAACTTTACAATAAATACTTAAATGGGGCATATCATGTCACTAATCCTGTGGCAGCAGGTGGTAGATGTAGAGTGCAGATGGTACGGGGTTCTAGTACAGGGTGTGCAAATTTTGTTTCACTGTTGTGACATTGCAGATTATAGCAATGAAGTGCAACATACATAGCTGTTTTCTCAACCTTCTTGTGGCAATAGCAGTAAGTATAGGAAAACCATTTGACTAGCACATTTACACAAGTCCCTGCATACCAAATAATCTTGAAATTGCAGTGCTTGCCATTGTTGTGCATCACTTAACATCACACACTCCTTTGATAATCTTGCCATTAACTGGTTTACATCCTACCTTGGCAATAGACAGCAAGCAGTTCGTTGGGAAAACCAAATTTCCTCACTCACACCCGTTTCCATCGGTGTACCTCAGGGCTCCATTCTAGGACCTCTTCTCTTCTCCCTGTTCATCAATGATCTTCACTTAGCAATTCCTCAATCTACCTGCATTCAATATGCAGATGACTCCACCCTTATCTGCTCTGCTTCATCTCCTAATGAACTTTCATCTATTACTCAAAATGTCTTCAACACTGTAGAAACTTGGTTCACCAGATGCAACCTCCTCCTCAATGCCAAAAAAACTAAACTTCTCCTTTTCTCTCCTAGCACTAGGTCCACCCCCTTGGACTTCACCATCTCCTCAAATAATGCCACTCTCATTGCTCCTGATCCAACAACAAAATTATTAGGAATAACAATTGATAACAACCTCTCCTTTGACCAGCATATCAACAACACCATTAAAGCAGTCAATAGAAAAATAGGAAGCCTATATAGAATTAAACCTTTCCTAACATCATCATCCAGAGCCAAGATTGCCCACTCTCATCTTTTGTCTACTCTTCTTTATGCCTCACCAATTTTTACTAACCTTAAGAAAGCCAACCTTAACAAACTGGCTACTTGCTACAACAACATTGCCCGTTTTGCCACTAGTAACCCTTTTAGAACTCATCACTGTATTAACCTGAAACTTCTTGGCTGGCTTGAACTACAAAACCTTCTGTTAATCCCTCAACTCACTATTGCCCATAAAATCTTATACCAACCAAACAAAACCCCTATTCTTTCTAAACTTTTAATCCCTTATAACAACCTAAACTCCCTTCGCTCATCCAGTAAACTTATGGCTACTATAACAAAGACTTATAATTCTGCCGGTGACTCTCTCTTCAATAATACTGTAGGAAGGAACTGGAATCTGCTTCCTAGTGACATAACACTTACTACATCTCTGCCTCTCTTTAAACACAAAATCAAAGATTACTTCCAAAGCCACTGGCTCTGTTCCTGTTCAAAACCTGACTAATCCTTTACCTCCTCTGTGCTTTCCTACTACTCTGCACTTTCCTACTACTTTACTTTCCCTCTCTCTTTACTGTATCTGCTTCAGTCTACCTCCTTTTAGAGTATTTTGTTTTTTCTTTCCTCTATGCTAATCTCTCACAACTTTCCCTTCTCTTTTCTTATACTGCTTCCCTTCCTCCTCTCCTATTTTAGTGCTTCTCTTTCTCCTTCTGTTACTAAGATTAGTTCTTTATAATATTATTAATCAATTTTGCTCTCTGTTTTGTGCCTTGTTCTTGATGTTATTTCAGCTACTTAATGTTATTTTTAGAAATGTGATCCTCTCTTTGTATATATCTGTTATTGGGTACTATATTTTTTATTTGTCTTTTCATCTATGATGATTTTGTCCATTTGCTTGTCTATTGTAATGTTTTTTGGTCAAATTTATGTGGAGCTTTTCTCCCCAGGCCTCTACTGAAAATGGAAATGTATCCAGCTAGACTAGCCCGGTCAACAAATGTAAAATAAAATAAATAATAAATAAATAAATAAACATGGTGCCTGGCAGGGCACACCCTCGCCTACCATGTTTGCGCAACAGTAAGTGATGTGCAATGCTTTCAATAGGAAAACCTAAATGTGCACACTGTCATCAATTGCGAGACTTGCAGTTGGTGGGAAAACATCAGGATATAAAATGCAATTGGTGGGAAAGGTTCATTCTACATTGAGCTTAAGCTGTAGTACACATGTCTGGTGCTGCTGGTGAGAGAGTGCATTTTCAGTCACAGAGGTAGGTATCCAGGAGCCCAAAATTTTTGTTTGGCTCCTAGTTATGGGCCATAGGACCCAGTTGCTGCAGCAGGACTATTCAAGCTCAGTATACAAGCCTGAAGTCTGGAATAGTATTGCCAGGGCTTTGACCAGTGCTACAGGTATCCCCCACACTGGTGAGCAATGCAGACATCACTTTCATGACCTCCAGGGGAGGAAGTGGGATACCCTTGACCATTGGATTGGGAAATTATTACAGGAGACACCCCACAGATGTGTAAGTATTAATTTCAGTGACTAATTGTAAGAGTTAAAAGCTGAATATAGTCAAGACTGGTATTCATAATGGTATTAACTTCTGTTGTTTTCCAGAGCTGCCAGAGTGAATTTTGAATGTCAGGTCCCATGCTGCACGTTTGTTAAGGATACAAGAAGCATATGGTCTATATATATCAGAACAATACTGTTCTAAACAGTAATTTAATACTAATAATAATATTTTTATAGAAATTTAGTAGCATTAAAAGTTAAGGAGTGCTTAGTTGTTATTTAATACAGTTGTATCAAATTAAGCATGCATATCTCAACTATAAAAGAAAGTATACATGCCTTAGCCTGTAGTACAAAGCAAGAGTCTCATATTCTCAAATAATGGTGAACATGCAACTCTAAACTGTAAAAGGAAAGTATGCATGCAGTAGTCTGTGTGATAAAATAACAGTACAGTATTAGAAAGTACTCATTGGTTGTGGGTTCAAAAACATACTTCCTAAATATACAGTACTGTTAGATTTTCATCATTATTACAATGCAACTTCAGACCTCTATACCAGTGGAACAAATGGCCTGCTGTTAACCGTAATCAGTATAACTGGAACATGCATATATGCAATATATGCACAAATCAAGGATTGCTCTCTGCAATCTGTACTATAGTGTGCCTCTGTTATGAACTGGGTAGTCTTAAAAGTAATGAAGAAATGTGTTAGGAGTTTGTAGTGTTAAAAGTAAAGGTAGCAGAATATAGTCAAATAACTGTATCAATGCTTTGTATGTCACATATGAAGTTATTAATCTTCTCCCTTTTTTCTTTCATCTCAACCCTTATCTCCTCTGTATTTTTTTTTGTTTATTTTATTTTTTAAATTTTTTTGTTTGTTTTTTTCCCCCACAGCTCAGTGGGCTAGCGCCAGTCCAACTGGATCCTCCTTCCCCCACTCCACTAGCTACAGAGCCGCTGCCCAGCATATCTGGTGTGCAACCTGGTAGTACTCCCTCTGCTGCTCCTGCACTACCCAGCCTCTCAGGTACTTCTGCCCCAAAGGATAGCCCTGTGTCTCCCTCCAGGAGCAGTGGCAGAGGTGGTGACTTTATCACCTGACAGGAACTGCTAGGGATGGTGTGTAGGAATGTGCACTGCACTGTGGGTCATGTGTACACCAGATGGAGCACCTGCTCTCCATCTTTGTTCAGAGTACACTTAGGAGATGCAGATGTCAGGCACTGCAGGTAGTGGTGCAGTGAGGTGACAGTGATGACAGTTCAAGGAGTGAGGATTTCCCACCCTCATGGCAACCATGGTGTTCACCCAATTCTTGTGTCCTTTACAGTCTCTGTCTCTTGTTTGTCTTGTCTGTCTGCAATTGCTTCCTCATCTGCCCAAACAGACATTCCTACATTCCTACATCCCTTCCTCAATATTCCTCGATCTCTCTCAAAAAAAAAAATGGGCACCTTTCCCACAAAAAAAATGCATAGCTCTCCATTTCACCCACGTGTCTTCATGACACATTTGATTCAGTCCAATTGGCTATACAACATGATTGTGTTGTGGTCAACCCTCTCTCTATAGGTGACAGTCCAAATTCAGCTAGTATTTTGTGTATATGTTTTTGCTTTATTCTTGAAGAACTGGATAGCTATGGTTCTTCCCTACACCCTTCCTGCACATCCCTGCCATCCTTTCACTCTGTTCTTCTCCTGCTTGTTCCTCATGTTACTATTTTCCTGTCTCCCCCAATTCTTTTCTTTAAGAATTATTGCATGGTGATATGCATCACTCACCAATGTGAAGCAATGGTAAATGGCAACAATATAAGTAGGTATGTTTAAAGTATCATACAAACTTGTAAAAGTACTACTTACACGTATTCAAAACCAGTAACATCTGCCTCTAACAATGCACTAACACTTGCTGCCACAGAGCCAGTTAGCTAGCAGATGTATTTTCTACAATCAATAGTAACTGACACAGTTTAGCAAAGATTTCCCATTGTACTCCCCCGTGCTTGCTCCCCATAGCACCAATGTCATATCTTCCCCATTAATTTTGTATGAAGCAGCATTGTGCAATCCCCAGTAATGTTTTATAAAGCATTATTATATGATACCCATTTAATTTATAAGGCATTAGTGCATGATACTGCACAATGTGATAAGTACCATTACTACAAAAGTAATTAAATGCATTAGCTACAGCTGTATTTGGAACCAGTAACATCTGGCCCCAAAAAGGAACTTACCACTGCATTAAGTGAATTAATACCTGCATCCAGAAATTCAGTTAAGTAGCAGGTGTATACAACAGCAGTTAAGTCTGCCAATTCCTATTCAGTCTCTAAAATACATCTGTACTCATCTGCGTCTGTAGCACCATCTTTTAATGCATTGATCCATTCATTTTTTAGTTCAGATTATACTAGGTTCGAATCCAGGTGTATGTAATGGTTTCAAATACTTTTACATGTAAATCTAAATTCTGAAGTGTGATAGCTGGTATGGAGTCTCTAAAATATGGCTAGATGGTAATTGTTTCCAAAACAACTGTATATAACACTTATAACTGCTTTTTGCCATAATGTCAATTAGTGCATGATGCACACCATTGCTCAATTATGCTTTAAAGAAAATAAATGTGAAATATAGGAAAGTGGTGAAATGGGGAGCAAGCAGAGGGAAGAGCAAACTGAAAAGAGGACAGGAATGTGCAGGAGGGATGTAGGACAGAACAATAGCTATCCCTTTCTTCAGCAATAAAACATGATCATATATGCAAAATATTAACTGAATTTGGACTGTACCTGCAGAGGGAGGGGTAACCATAACACAATCATGTTGTATAGCCAACTGGACCAAATCAAGTGTGTGTGTGAAATGGAGTGCTATGTATGGGACGATTTTTTTTTTTTTTGTGGTACAGATGCCCATATTTTTTGAGAAAGAGAGAGGAATGCTGGGGAAGGGACTTAGGTATGTCTAGGTCAGGTAGACTGGGTAGGTGAGGAAGCAGTCACAGACAGACAGGACATACAAGACAAGACACAAAGATGGTGAAGGACACACGAGATGGGTCTACACTATGATTGGGGTAAGGGTGTGGACATTGCAAACCCATGGATGTCAAGCTGGGTGAGAGTGAGAATCAAGTCATCACTCACTGGTCTGTCATCACTGTCAACTCACTGTGCCAATGGCTGCAATGTCTGACATTTGCATCTCCTTGTGTCATACAATACAATGATGGAGAGAAGTGTCTCCATCCAGTGTAGGCATGCACAAACTGTGTAGCACACAATCCTACACACCAACCCTGGCAGTTCATCCTGGATGATAAACTCACTACCTCTGCTCTTGCTCCCAGAGGAAACTACTGGCCTATCCTGTGGGGCAGAACTGCCTGCGGTGCCAGGTAGTGCAGGGGCATTTGAGGGGGTGCTACTAGGTTGTGCATCAGATGTTCTGGGCAGTGGTGCTGTAGCCAGTGGAGTGGGGGCTGGAGGATCCCATGGGACAGGCCTACACCACTGTGCTGTGGGAAAAAAACAAACAAAAAACTTAAAAAAAAAAAAAAAAGAAGAAGAAAAGGGTTGGGGTGAGAGAAAAAAGGGAGAACATTAGCAACTTCATATGTGACATACAAAGCATTGATACAATTATTTAACTCTATTCTGTTACCTTTGCTTTTAAGACTACTAATTCTTAACAAATACCTTTTTTACTGTTAAGACTACCCAGCTCCTAACAGATGCACAATATACCATAGACTACAACAAGCAATCCTTGATGTGTACATATATTATAGATATGCATGTTCCAATTATACTGATTTCAGTTTACATCAAGCCATTGGTGCTACTGCTTTAAAGCTCTGATGTTACATTGCAATATAGATGAACATTTAACAGTATCATATATTTTTGAAGTGTGGTTTATGAACCCACAATCTCTGACTAATCTGTAATAGTGAATTGTTGCTTTGGCCTCCAGAATGTGGAATGAGCTTGTGCATTCAGTTCTTGGTCTGGGACAGATACTGAAAAAACAAAACAGAACAAAATACCATTATGAATACCAATCCTGACTATAACCAGCATTTAACTCTTACAAGTAGTCTCTGTAAGTGATACTTGCACATCTGTGGGGTGTCCACAGTCCTACATTCCTTAATCCAATGGTCAAGGGTATCCCTCTTCCTCATCCTGAGGTCTTTGTAGTGATTCCTACATTGTTCACCGGTGTAGAGGATACCAGTTGCACTGGTCAGAGCTCAGGCCAGACTATTCCATGCCTCTGCATTGTAATCCAAGCCACAATAGCTCTCTGCAAAAGCCTGGGTCCCTGTTCATTCACAAGGAGTCCAACAAGCACTTTGGACACCTGGACACCCCATCTTTGAGGAGGAATCTCAGTATCTGTCCACAAATGCCTGCCATGCCTACCACAGATCAAGACCGATGTAGAATGATGTTTTCCTACCAATTGCATGTATTGCACTTACTTGGAGTGCACATTTTTTGGTTTTTGCAACATTTGAAAGTGTTACTCATCACTTAGCATTGTGTGAACACAGTGAGTGAGGGTGTGCACTGCCGGGAAATGTACTTGTGCGAAGCTCAGTAGTATTAATTGAATGCATTCAGTGTATGTTTGACATAAGACAAGACACAGGGATGGTGAAGGACACAAGAGGTGGGTGAACACCATGGTTGGGGTGAGGGTGGGGACATCCTGAACCCATGGACGTCAAGCTAGATGAAAGTGAAAATTGGGTCATCACCCACTGGACTGCCATCACTGTCACCTCACTGTGCCAGTGGCTGCAGTGTCTGACATCTATATATCTTTGTGTTATTCAATACAAAGATGGAGATCAGTGTCTCCATCTGATGTAGGTGTGCCCAAACTGTGTGGTACACAATTCTATGCACCAACCCTGGCAGTTCAGTACAAGTGATCAACTCACCACCTCTGCCACTGCTTCCAGAGGGAACTGCTGGCCTATCCTGTGGCGCAGAACTGGGAGTGTGCACTTTTTGGTTTTGCAACATTTGAAAGTGTCGAACATTGCTTACCATTGTGTAAACACAGTGCTCTAGGGTGCATACTGTTGGAAAATGTGTCTGTGCAATGGTCAACAGTATTAATTGAATGCATCCAGTGTATGTTTGTGCCTGTCTGTGTCCTGTCTGCTAAGTGGGTGGTGCATTGCAGAAACAATGGCCCCAAAAGAAAAAGTAGAGAAATAGTTGAAATGAGGAAAATTAGTCTAGTCTAGTAGAAAATGTTAGTATACATAAGATATGACTACATAGATCTGGATCCCAACTCTCACTCCAATGCACTGTCAAAAAACAGGATGGGGGACTTATCCATCTTTGCCACACAAATAGCTTTGCAGCAAAGAAATGAAGTAATTCCTCACACAACCAAGCGCAACTGAATGTGCATTGATATCAAGACATAACCTGTTATTTGTAAACGTATTATATTTAATATAGTTTAATGTAGTGCACTTAGTGATCACACAACCTGCTATGATTATTCCTTGCAAATATACAGCTCTGTCTTACCTTTTTGTGTTTCTTGGTCATTCATCAGTTATCTGACCAGTACTTAGAGACATGCAGTGTGTAAGCCAGTCTGTTATTTACCTTAAAATGTGTGAGGATATTAATTGGGACTACTATGATATGCAGTTGCCATCAAATGAAGGACAGGTTGGATGGCACAGACAAGCATAGGCTGCTGCTTTTTGGGGGAGGGGGAAAGGTGTGTTCCTGTTATGGTACATGCAAAGGTACACTGTTCTTTTGAGGGGGGAGTGGACCCAGGCTAAGCTACTGTTATGGCACAATCAAGGATCTATTGCTCTTGTTACTTTCCTTGTTTTGGAGCCTGTTTGATCTTGTGAGGGTCATGAAGTCAGAAGCTGCAATGTGTCTCATTACTTTCTAACTTCTCTCTGTTATGATTTCCCATTACAAACATATGGTACTAAAATGGGGGCACGCAGTGATCATCAGTACTTTGAGGAGGTATCAATGTCTCAATCTTTGAGGCCTGAGGCCTACTACTTGATAATGGACACATACAAGTCAAATAACTCTCTGCTGTCACAAGTTAAGTTAATTTGAGTAGAAATCTCCCACCTTTTACTTGCTTACTGTACCAAATGATGAAATACAAGGATATGCCATGATATTATTATGCAATAAAGTACATGTTCAGGACTTACTTTGTAAATGCAGCAGTTGCCAAACTGTTAGTTCATGGCTGACTATGATACAAACAGTACACAGCCAAAACATGGGGAGGTAAAGGCTCTGGCTCTGAGTTGAGGCTGGCAGAGATCACATAATTCATGTATTGTGTCCCTGTTCACCCTGTAGCACTCTACAATGTCCATTCCATATATATTTTGATAAATTAAATATGGCCTGAAAACTCTTTTCTGTCTCAGCCTAGGGCTATTGGCAGCAGCAGCAGTATTGGCTGCAGCTTGTAGCACATACAAATGGAGTTAAGCAGCAGCAGAGCTGCTAACATCCTGTATGTGTAAACTTGCTTTGTCTGTACTCCACTACTTTTGAAAACCACAGGAAAAAACAGCATTGAGTCTACATGGTTGCTTTATAAGCTGTTGAACAGCTCCACCAGATTGATTAGCATGCAATTCAGCTGCTTATGCTGTAATTAGCATCTCTGAAACACAGGCTAACACAGATGAAATCTGTTAATAACTGATTCCATTATAAAAAGGCAAATGTTTAGCTAGCCAAACTGATAGTGAGGGTATTGCTACATGTTTGCAGGACTTCACAAAAGCAAAATATTTCCAAAGATATCCTTACATAAATATTGAACATGATGCTAAAGACTATCTTTCTGACCATGGAAGTCTATACCTCTACCCCATTGAGGAGACCCAGTACTTTTGTCCCTAATTTGCACTCTCTTCTCAAAGCTTTCTTGAGGGTTTGTGAAAATAACATTTTCAATGAACTTACTGGTGAACTTTCACTGGATGTTTACAACATGACTAGAGAAGAAAGCAATGCTCTGGATGAATTGAGGATGAATATGGGCATCCATATTCACCTGCCATTAAAGGGGGAGCAATTGTTGTTCTTGATAAAACAGCATACACTGATGTAGTGTTGCAGATTCTTAGTGATACTAGCACTTATGTTAAGGTATCTAATAAGTCTGATGTTAACATAATAATTCAGAAGATATGCGTGAATCTTTATGAATATTTTATGTCTGGTCTGATTTCACAAGAATTATATGACCATTTAAATGTCACTGATCCAATTATTTCAACAAGTCAAGGTATACCTAAGATCCACAAGAGTTTGATTAATCCCTCTTTAAGACCTATTGTCTCTGGGCAAGGTTGGATGATGGAACCTCTATCTGTTTTTGTTGAGTGTAACCTGAGCCTTGTTAATGATAAAGCTCCCTCTGTACTTAGTCACACTGAACAGTTCCTACAGACTATTTTGCAATGTGTGCAATCTATGGATACATTTAAAGGTTATTACATGTTTTCATTAGATGTTTGTATCTTATTTACCTCTATATCCAGTGACATTAGAATAGATTCTGTTAGAGCCTATCTCAATATGAATAGTGCTTATGACAACAACCAGGTTAACCTTATCTGTTTTTTTCCTAAATATTATCTTAGAGAACAATGTGTTCATGTTGGGTGATAATATCTACTTACAAAGGATGGGCATAGTTACAGGCAATCCATGTGCCAATAGCTACGGAAATATGGTAATGGTCAGTTGAGAAAATACATATGTTTTGCAGAATGCTAGATTTTCACATTGCATTAAATATTGCAAATGTTTTGTTGATATCTTTTTGCTTTGGCATGGTACTTTGCAAGACTTGAATGGTTTTATCGTCTATTCAGGCATGAGTACGTCTTTTCTTAGCTTCACCTCATCTCAACCATGTGAAAGCATTAATTTTCTTGATGTTCATCGTACTATTGATGTGAATAGTATTCTTAATACCGGATTGTTTAGGAAAAGTTGTTGAAAGAATATTGTACTACACTAGACCAGCATGCACCCATGAAATGTTTATAAAAATATCTTGAAAGGCAATTTCTAAGAACTTTGCGGTTATATACTGATGATCATCAGTTTACGTCTGCTTCTGAGGATTTGATGAATAATTTCATAAACAGGGGATACCATCGGAATGAGGTGAACCAATGCCTGAAAGCAGGAGTGGCTCTTAGATCTTCAACTGGAAAACCATATGTTTTTCTGAATTTGGACTGAGGCACTTGCCCTCATAAACAATGTACAAAAAGGAGTAGCAGTACATGCCTAAAACTGACCTACTCTTGTAAAATCAGTAAAATATGCAATGTTATTAGTAAGAATTGTCCGGTTCTTTTAACAAATGACAACATTAAATCTATAGTCGGGAATAATTCTAGTTTTTGTTTTAAAAATGCTTTTTCTCTTTGAAGAGACAGTTATGTTATGGCCCCAGAGTGAAAGACATTATTAGATCAGCTAGAACTAGGACCTATCCTTGTCATGCTTGTAAAGCATGCAGCTTTATCTCAAAAGAGAAAGCCTTTTTTGCATCCTGTCTATGGCCTCACTTACATTCCCAGGCTGTATGCAGAATATAAAAGTTCTAACTTGGTTTGTATGGCTTTCTGCAGCAGATGTCTCTACTTTTATGTGAGTAAAATGAGTAAACCCTTTAAAGAGAGAATTTTTAAACATCTTAGTGACATATACTTTGTTAATATCTTGAATGTGCTTACCAAGCATATTTCTTTGTATCCAGTCCATACTTTTTCTTTTTTGGTTCTGCAACTTATCAAAGTAAATAAAAGGGGTGGCAATATTGTTCATAATATGGAAATTGCCGAAATGAAATGGATTGTGAGACTGCAAGCTGATAAATCACCTGGACGTAATGGTGCGGTCCCTTTAAAGTCTGCACTACGAGCTCGCAGATTGTTTCACTAATATTTTTGAGGAAGTGATTTGATTGGCTAGTTCTCAATTGTTTTGCTACCTTGTCTTTTAAATAGTACTTTTATTTGTAGCTTTAGATCTGAAGAAGGGCCTTGTGTTTGAAAGTGCTCATCTGTATGTTCATTTGTTTTTATGTTTAGTGTTGGATTAAAATCTGTTTTAACTAAAGCAAAGCTATATTAATCGGATAATTTCTTTTTTCCTTGAATATTGAACTCCAGGTGGTATGCTCCCATTTTGTTACCTAAATAATGCATATGCCGGAATATATTAATGAATAATTAAAGCAAAGGCTTTTACAATGTTGTCTGCATGCTTTAGTTAGAAATGTACTGATGGCATGGCCATGTTTGTCAAGCCATATGAGAAGTACAAATAACTGACAATACATGAAAATAGTAAACCATGTGATACATAGGTAGAGATGTTTTAGGGACAGGTCCTTTGAATGCATGTTTACCATTTCAATTGTATTTTATAACAAAATGGTTCATGTGCTTGTTCTTTTGTGGTTGGGGAATCAAAGAGAAGTTACTGTTATGTCACAAATTGGAATGGACTGTTCTTTTGGGGGGAGCAAAGTTGAGTTACTGCTATGGCATATGCAAGATATATTGCTCGTATTACTGTCCTTGTTTTGCATCCTGCCTGTTCTGAGTATTTCCCATCTGTTGAATGTTTTATGTTTTTCCAGTGGATAACACTGACTGCCTACCTGTGTTATCTGGTAACAGTTAGTTTGTAGTTATGTGATACTTATGTGTATTATCATTCTGTTGTATTTTAGGACCAAAAATGTCATTGAGGCACAGACCTCCCTTCAGTGAGGCGAAGAATACAATAATTGTTGATGCACTCTGTGACACCCTGCACTGGCCCAGTAATCAAGGAGTCTCAATTCTCACCACCAGCACC
>NC_056733.1:1479137684-1479145184 GCF_019279795.1 Protopterus annectens | reverse complement strand
TAGACCAGCTAACTCTTTGTGGCCAATGGTATACCCCTTTAAACAATGCCAACCTTAGGTACGCAGGTTTGCCCATAGTCTAGCCTTTTCAAAACTGGAAAAGTGTGGGAAATTGGCCCTACTTAAACCCAAAAGGTGGGAATACAGCTCATAACTGGTTGTAGCTTCCCCTTTCAGGCACTATGGCAGTAAGGGAAGAAGGAGTGCGCTTCCAGGTACAGCGCTGGTGCATCCAGGAGTCCAAGGTCATGGCAGGACTCCTAGTTAAAAACTATACACAGAGACTGCTGCAGGGCCAGTATCAGGGCTCCCAATATAAGGTGGAGGCCTGAGACCATCTCACCCGCGACCTCATGAGTGCCACTGGCATACCCCAAACTGGTGAGCAGTTCAGGCACCACCATGCCGACCTGAAGCAGCAGACGTGGGATCTATTGGAGGAGTGGCTCCAAGAGGCTAGAGCATCAGGGGATGTTCCAGCCATGTGTAAGTATCACCCCAGTATGTGTGTAATAAGTGCCAGCTCAGGTATATCATGGATAGATATGGCTAAATATTCTTCTTATGTCCCCCACAGCTGCAACAGAGTGGGCCATGAACCAGGAGGCCCACATCTGCCACCTGGCATGGTTGCGACATGAGCCAGGTCAGTAATACTCATGCTTTTACTGTCATAGGAAATAAAAATAAAAGTAGTAGTAAATTAGTTGCTAGTATAAAACCTGTATTGTTCAAGGCAAGTACTGCATACACTAGAGATAATGGCAGGAAGAGCCTCATATTATTTGTATGGCAATAAAAGTGTAATATCCTGACAAAACAGGTCTAACCGCTGGACTTTATGTGTATATTCTGGTATCATATGGTAATGTAGATTTGAAATCATGTAATAGTACTGTAGTATTAAACACTGTTACCCACACCATGCACCATAAATTGAATGTGTAGTTATGTCTGTATATGACAGGTGTAATCCCCAGATGCCATTTATTACAACTGAGAGACACATAGACAGTAAACAGGGGGAAATGCAGACAACAAAAAATGAATACCACATGCAACTGAGATGCGAACTGTTGTTTTTTTTAGCACACACAGCCACGGTTCGAAACCTGCCAGTGGTAGTAGTCTGCATACAGTATAATACCCCACAACTGTACAGATATGTCCAGAATGTCTATTAAAGTGGCCCATATCTGATGCCTATCAACCTGTCCCACTGCGAAATCAGTAGGATGATCCCAGACGTATAGGCAGCAAACAGGAAATACAACTGATTGACACACATCTATGACAACAAACCTGGCACACTAGCAACTCCCCAATACCTTATGTAACTAAGAAGCCACGTATGTCCCATTTTAAACCCCAGCTTGTTAAGCTGTGGTCAGAGTATGCATAGTAACCTGTACTGGTACCGTCCACCCTGGTATTGTAGGGGATTTTGAGTGTTGCAGTTTCTCTGAATAATAAAGTATCAGTGGTCACTGTCGCGCACACTGTGCTACATAATATAACTGTGTAGGAAAGCATGTATATGTGTGTGTCAGGTCACTAAAGGTGGAAAAGGGCAATATTCTAGATATGTCCAGGCATACCAGCATATGGTCAACACATGGCTAGAGTCTGTACAGAAAGAGTTGGATAGCATAGTGCAAAACATCAACCCAGAATCCGGGCGTATGTGTACAAACAGTTAGTGTTAACAAACATTTCTTCCACAGGTATACCAGGTAAGAGGTTTATACTGCACGTAAAACTGTTTCATGTGTAATGATGTTGACGGCCATATCAGTGTCCAATATCAGTGTCCAATATAGGTCTATAGGGTTTTATAGTAAGACTTGTAAGGTACAGAAAACAGCACTGATTAGGAAAGTAATGTGGAGTACAGGAATATACTACTTGTTAATTGACATCTGCCCCCCCCCCCCGGCTTATCTCCAACAATAATCAACATACCCACCCCAACTGGTATGTACTAACTCTGATACTGTCCAATTGTTTGTTAATATTTTAATGGTTCCCATGCATGTGTCATATTGAATTATTCCAACATTGTTGCCATGGTGCCATCAACGTACCTGCATGCTGTTTTTATTACCACTGTAGTCCCATATATGCATGTGTTTTGTTTGCTATGTAACTGTTCCGTATCTGGTGTCTGGGTTAATGGGAATATCTATGCATGCTGTTATACCTAACCCTGGAATGTGTTGACTATAACTAACCAATATATGATGTTGAAATCTAAACACTATAGCATGCTTGGGAAGGCCAGTCCCAACGGACCCACCTGTCCCACCTCAGCTGGCTGAGGCACCAGGCACAAGCATGTCTGGGGCCCAACCCGCAATTCCCTGTCCGTTGGTCCTGCACCACCTTCAGGTGGAACCGCTTCAGGGGATGGGGCTCACCCCCCCCCCCGGGAGTGAGCATGGACAGGCACCTGTCAGCCATCACCAGGTCAGGGTCGTGATGCGTAGAGCAATCGACGAGCAGTTCAGTGATCTTCTATGCCAGCTCGAGGGTCGCATGTCAGAATTAGAGAATCAGCCTGGCTCTGCGGCTCAGCCCCCAGCACATCCAACTTTGGGGCTGTGAAGGTGCAGTGGTGACTGCCCATGGGTGTGGACCTCAGTCCCACTGTTACCACTAGAGGGCTTGTATGCTTCTGATCTCCCAACACCCCTCCCCATCAAGGTGTTTACCCCACATGTGTCATATACCACCCCTGTATGTGTCTTGTGTGTCTTGTCTGTTAACCTACCCAACCTACCTCTACAAATATACCTACTACCCCTCCCCAACATCCCACTCTCACTTGAAAAACAAGAAAAAGGACAATCTTTTCCCACAAAAAAAATCACGCCCCATACATAGCTATACATTTCACACACATGTCCACTGGACACATGTAATCCAGTCTAATTGGCATCACAACTTATTACTGTTGTCCTCACCCATCTCCTAGGGGTTTGAGTGTCCAAATCTCCCTCCAAATTCAGTGTATCTGCACAGTTGTTGCTGTGGAAGAAATGGGCAGCTATGAACCTTCCCTACACCCTTTCTGCACATCCCTAGCTATTTTCCCTACTGTCTTTCCCCTCTTTGTGCCCCTTTTTTACCACTTTCCTATCAATCAATTTTTCTTTTCTTTTAAAGAAATTAGCACAGGGGTAAGTGGCAGTAAGCACTTTTAAGGAGCAGTAAGCAGGTTTAAGCCTGTTTGTGCAGGGGTAAGCAATGCCTACACACGTTAAGCAATTTAGAAGCTAACTGAGTATAAGAAACTGTAACCAGAAGTTAACAGTGATTACCTCCGCACAAACCCGCTTACAACTGCTTTAAATAATCACTTTGTATCCAATGGCCTGTGTTCTGCCCAACAACAAAACAAACAGCCTCTGCAAGGCTCAAACCCAGGACCCTGCACACCACAGACAAAGTGATTCACCACTAAGCCATGCCAGATACATATAAATCTGATGTTTTTAGAAACATATCACTCAGCCCAGTCATGCAACAGTACAGAGAATGTATACTAACATCTAGCTGTATGTGTGTGTGTAAATATATTAATATCTAAGCAGATACAACATATATATATATATATATATATGTATATAAATTTAGAAATATATACATATATAAATATGTATGAACATATATACATGCAAACGCCTACATTAACACATATATATGTCTACACCTATATGTCTACATATACACAGCAAGTTACATATATGTAATCAGATATATATCTATGTAGGTATATACGGACATATTTATATATATGTAAGCAAATATATATATATATATATATATATATATATATATATATATATATATATATATATATATATATATATATATATCCATGTAGGTATATATGGCCATACATGTGTAGATATCAATGGGAGATTAACTAAATCATAAATGTCCACATGCACCATTAATGGGGTTGAGAAGCCCCAAACAATATACGTCTTGTATGAATAGGTATACCCACCCTCCCACAGCCAAACATGTCCCCTTGCAATACACTACCAGGTGTTGCAGATCCCATAACCAGGTCCTGACATGTCATGGGCACAAAATGTTAACATTACTACATCCCACCTGTATGATGTCAGGGTGGTATTGGTAACATATGCAGTACAGTCTGGCTCCCATAGGAAATGTAAAATGTGGAAGCTAGCAACATCCCCAGGATACATATACACAGACACATATATGCAGATACAGATATACATATATATATATATATATATATATATATATATATATATATATGTATATATATATATATATATATATATATATATATATATATATATACATGTGACTACACATACACACGCAGAGATATGTACAATAAAAAACTCATGTAGCAGGCACACACAATATGGAACAGCCACTATGCTTACAGTTAACACCCTGACAGCTAGACACTGGATGAGCCACCCATACAAATGACATATGTTGCCTGCAACATATACCCACAGAGAGGTCATAGAATAAAACACCATACACAGGTTTGCAGAAATGGAATACCTTTATTTGTGTACTATTACAGATGTATATGCCATGTCATATAGCTGTTCAGACACTGACATCCATATAAATGGAATAATGCAACTGTGAAACAGTTCTACTAATACAGTAGTCTGGAAAGGTCCATAACTGTTGTTGTCCAGGCCAAGCACTTCAAATCTTACAATAGTAATGACAGACTGGGCCACAGGATACCACACAATCAGCAGTAAGTGATGCAAGTGTATAGTCCAGCAGCCCCTATCTACACTCTGTACACAATCACTATGTGGTACAGACTTCAGTTGGCCAAATAGGATGTAACTGATGCATAACATGGCAAAACTGACACCATCACAGGCACACTGGCAAACAGAACAGTCTGTATGGCAGGAGGCAGTAGGCCTGCGGTAACCCACTTTATGTAAGTAATGTCAAGATAGGTGAAATGCATGGTACTGTACATTCAGATACCTTATGGCAGCCCACACCTGATATTTTGTAACAGCCTAGGTTATCTATGTTGCATCCCCCCTAGACTCAATACTACAGGGCCATATACCACTGTTACATACACTGGCCTCTGGAGTGCATATGGGCACACATGTATTGTGTAGGTGAAGCCCACACATATATGGTCCCGGCCCCACCATATGTGTGGTGGATACAACAGCAGTGGACTGCTGGCAGGAATGGCAGCTTGGAATACATATACGTGCATATGTATCACTATCTGTATATGTGTAGACATATAATGCTCTGTATATGTATATATCTGGGTGTGTATATGCATATCTTTGTACATATACACACCCATCTATATATGCCGATATATACATGTGTAATTATCTATATAGATATCTGGATAATCATATGTACATATATATTCACCATATGTCCTGAACATGGGGTGTAGCCCTACCTCAGCCCCTACAGTCCCAACTCCGTAGTGCAAGGGGCTGTCGGTATGTATAGCAGGTATATTAGTAGTCTATTGCTACTGTTATAGGGATTGTCTTCACAGACATGGTGTGCGTGGGAGGTCACATTTTCTTTTCACATGTGCACCATTGGCTACTGACAGACACCCTAAGGACATCATAGTACAGTATCACTGCAAGCACATAATGCTCCTGTGGACTACAGCAGAGATATTTGCCAATAGATGTGGGCATTCTGACACACTCTGTATAGTCCAGAGGTATACACAGAACCCCTTAGTGCAGAATATGTGGACCAAGCCTGACAATATGGATGTTAACAGCCATGTAGATGGGTATAACACATAACGACTGGTATACATTTGCCCCCATAGGTTATGCATTCACACACTCCTGTCTATCCTGACACATAATAACTGCTGGTACAGAGGTGCCGTGGCCACATACTACCCACTAGATATTGACATACATCTGTACAGCATCTCATCGCTCCGTCTGACATACATGACTGTTAAGGGAAGCCCGGCAGAAGTACATCTGGCAAGTATCTGCACATGACATCTCACTGGGTAAGTACACAAAGTTGCTAGGCATGTAACAAAGCACTGTGCAGGCTACAGGCAGACTGGCTCAACACTGGCCTACATCTCCTATGGGGGAATGCACATGTACCTGCATATATAGCAGGCTCTACAGGCATGTCACAGCACAGGGTAAGATACACCTGTGTGAAAGTGCATAACCACAATAAATGTGAACACAGCCACATATGGTAAGCTAGCATAATATTACAGTATATGGGCTATCTGTTCAACACCATCCTCATATGTGCCACTCACATACTAACCCTACATATACTGGGCTGCTACACAGTGTGGCCTGATGCCTGTCTGTGGTATGGGACATGTGTGTGTGTATGGGCCTACAAACATGTAAGTCAATACAGTAACATACAGTGGTGCAGCATGTAACATCAGATAGGATAGGATCTATAACGATGACATCTACCACAGTCTGTACACAGGCCAAGGTACATATTGACAATACACACACTGTCGACATTCACCATAAGTTTACAGGCCTCAGTACTGTACAAACAGCCACAGAATGTCCAGGTTATGTCATCAAATATAGCCCTTACTGTACATAACATCTGTAGCATTCTGATATCTCACTGGCTTGTTACCAGATATAACACTAATTATGGTGTGCAGCACATATGCACCTCTTCATGCATGACATATGTACAAAGGCTGACAGAGTTCTGGCTGGAAGCACATACACAGGACCAATATTGACATGTTGCTGTGATAACATCTTACATTTACTGTTGTAACAGGGTTTGTCACAACATATGTTCTATGAGGGATATAAAGTCAGTAACTGTTCTGGCTTTGAACATCAACAGACTACAATCCTCACACTACCTTCTGCAGTTCACAGATACATGCTCTGTGGGTAACACATGAAACCAAAGGCATCACACACTGCCCAGTCTGCACATGACCCTACAGATGGGAAGTTCTAATAAAACAGAACTGACAGGACAGCAATATCCGCACACACCCTGTTAAACCAGCATTACTCCGAATGCAGTATAGCAGCACTTACACTCTGTAGTCAGGTCAGGCACATCCCCCTCCTGTGTGTTTGTCTGTTTCCACAGTGTATGTTGTCAGAGGTAAATCCCCAATCCATCTGAGATGCTGTTTGCCAAACAACAGATTGCGTTCCTGCTCACAGTGAATGGAAAGGCCCAACACCAACATGATATTCCTAGATATTGGAGTGTGTTTCCATGCAATTGGCTATGGGAATGTTACCACAGCTGTTCCACATGCAATCAGCTAGGGGATGGCTGCAATTCATGCAGAGGCCATCAACTGATCATGATCATCACTTAAAATGCATATGCTGCTGCCTAAGCAAAGCAGGTGTAGGTATCCACATCCAGCCGTGAGGGAGTGAGAGAGGCAGACAGAGGCAATGACAAGTCAGGGAGGGGTGGGAGAGTAAAACTTAA
>NC_056733.1:1479080184-1479132684 GCF_019279795.1 Protopterus annectens | reverse complement strand
GCCCTGCCCCATGCTGTTCCTGCTGCAGCTGTTTCCACAGGATCATATTGTGTAGCATGGCACATACAAGGACAATTTGGGTACATGTAGCTGGTGAGTACGGCAAGGCTCCACCTGATGTGTCCAGACACCGGAACCGTGACTTGAGCATCCCAAACACACGCTCTACTATAATTCTTGCTGTGTGTGTGCCTCATTATGGAGTTCTTGTTTGGGTG
The DNA here is from genome assembly GCF_019279795.1 of Protopterus annectens. Lineage (NCBI taxonomy): Eukaryota > Metazoa > Chordata > Ceratodontiformes > Protopteridae > Protopterus > Protopterus annectens. Next base: position 1,479,132,466 of record NC_056733.1, on the reverse strand, counting down.
TGTGTGCATTTCTGATGGGTGTCATCAGCCACCGCTCCAGTGCGTATCCAGCATCCCCCACTAGTTAACCATCAGGGATGTCCCCATTGACAACTCTCTGGTACAGCTGCATCAGATGCCAGCTGTGGGAATCATGATAGCTTCCAGGACAGCCAGCACACACATTCATTATTATGCTCTGGGCATCGCACACGACCTGGCAGTTGATGGAGGGGAAGCCCTCACAGTTGATGTAGACCCTACCCCACTCACCGGGTAGTACTTTGATGCATATGTGCATGCAGTCTATAGAACCCACTACCTCAGGGTATTCTGCTATTTGGTGGAACAGTTGCATATTGTTGGCCAACACCTCACGGGTGTTGGGGAAATATAAGTGCTCACTGACATGTGCTGACATGGCATCCAAGAACTGGTGGAGTACCCTGGATGCTGATGCCTGTGAAATCCCCATCATATCCCCAGTTGGCCTTTGGAAGGTACCTGTGGCTAGTATTCATAGGCCTGCACATACCTTGGTATCCACTGGGATGGGTTCTCCTCTGTTAGTTCTGTGTGTCAGGCATGGCCGGCACAGCTCAACAATTTGCTGTAGATGGTCCCTGTCCACCCTATAGTGCTCCACTATCTCCAACTCATGTAACCCCTGGTAGGTTACCCTAGGTCTGTACACTCTTCTCCGTGTCCTCACTGTGGGTTGGTCGACATCATTCACATCCTCACCACCCTAAGCCTCCTCCACAAGTTGTTGTATGATAGCTATTGCAGCCCCTATCATTTTGCTGTTGTGAGTGTTAAAAGTTCCCCGCTTGTTTACACTGGTGGTGTAGAGTGTGGGAAAAACCAGAGGGGAAGGTGTTTGCATAGTTTATAGTAGTGTTCTGGGCTGGGCTGGTCTGCTGCCTGTGTAATTGGTTGATTCTGATACATTTCACCTGCCAGCTAAGCTAGTTCTCCTTGATTATTTTACTACTGTTGTTTTCCCTTCCCATTGCTTCCTTTTTAAGCCCTTGTGTGCACTGCGCAAACTAAGTGCTCAAATGTGCACACTGCTGCTATTTCCTGGATTTCTTTCTTCTTCCTGTAAAGCCCGGTGCGTGAAGCGCACACCCACTTAGGCTTTGTAAAGAGTGCTAGGCAGGTTTAGACACACACCCTAGCTTAGCTGTGCTAAGCTAGGAGCACACCCAAGCCACAGGGTTCCAATCCGCTTACAGTATGCCTGACACACACCCACATGATGTCACCTAACTTCTAGGCTTGTACCAAGCTATTCCTACTCTTACACTGTTGGGACTGGGCTCACATGCTGGGGAAAACTGGGATTCACTATATTTTCCCTCATTTGCATAGGACTGCTTGCTAATGCATAGTTACATGTCTCACACTGAGCCCCCCCCCCCCTTAGCAACCATGACTCACTGTGTGGCTATGGGCACCCCATGTGCAAATAGTTACTCTAATTTGGTTCTGGCTGAGTGGGAACATAATGAACTGATACCCAGCACTTGGAAACAATATCTAGTGTACTACGGCCATTTTGTGGATGATGTCTTTATCCTTTGGAGATGCAGCACTACACAATTGGACCTTTTTGTCAACTTTTTCAGCGAGAGCACTGATTTTATAGAGTTTGTGGTTAAGCATTCTTCAGAGACCATAGAATTTCTGGATGTAAACATTCATCTGCATCCTGATAGAGGTATCAGTACAGGAATTCATAAAAAAGAAACCTGGAGAAATCATTATCTGCATAGGGGGAGTATGCACCCGGGACATATTTTTGATAACATCTTTGAGAATCAGATCTTAAGAACCTCAAGATTATGTACTGAGAATGAAGACTTTGTAGCAGAACAGAGAAATATTGAGACACATTTAAGTAAAAGATCCTATAAAAGAAAGAATCTAAGATTGAAGCATGATCCACAGGAATTAAGGAGAGGAAAGGGACGTCCCTACTTCTCTGAACCCACATTGAGTCATCATGAGAGCCTGGATCCTAAAACTCAATCACAGCAACTTAAATGTCTGTTAACATACACTGCTGACAATAAGCAAGTATGTGAAGTTATTAGGAAGTTTTGGCCGGTATTGACAACTGATGACAAAATAAGAGACATTGTAGGTGAACAGCCCAGATTCCTATACAAGAATAAGAAGAATTTGAAATGTCTCATTTGCAACAAAGATGGATTTGAAAGAAATAGGCCCAATTCTAATAGAAAGGGCACTTTCAAGTGCTTAAGATGCAAAGCTTGCAACTCCATTGTTTTTGTACATCCATACTCCAGGCAACAGTACAATTTTAATGACTATGCTGATTGTACTAGTTCCCACATCATATACTTAGCAACTTGCTGCCAATGTAGTGCTTTCTATGTTGGCAAAACAGATCAACGTCTTAAGGAACGTATCCTCAGACATTTGAGGGACATCAAATAGAAAGATCCCAATAATGCCTTAGCAGCCCACATAGCACGGTATCCTTCTCGTTACTTTGTATTTAAGGCCATAGAGGTAGTCTGTCAGACCACAAGAGGAGGTGATGTCCATAATCGCACAGAGCTAAGGGAAACATGCTGGATAATTAATTTAAGAGCAAACAGATCACCAGGCTTGAATACTATTGTACCATTAAAACCTGCACTTAAGAATAGAAGGAATATGATTAGCAAGTGTATTCATATAATTTATTCACATCCATAGCTATTAGTTTTCTCATATACAATCCTATAGTAAAGAGAAGCACTGCCCCTTTAATTACAATGAAGGAAATTATACCTCTCTGCTAGCTGGCCTCCTTTTGGTTTGCAACAAGGGCATGTCAGAGAACTGAATGAGGAATGACTGTGATGCCTTATAAAAACAAAAGATGAACAGTCCTTTTTATACGATCTGAGGAAGGCTTATTTGCCAAAAGCGCTTATCAGAAGACTGAGGACTGCTTATTTTATGTTATATTCTTTTCATTAAAGTTTTGATTTTACTATTAAGTTTTACTGCCGTGGTGGACATCAGGAGTTTTTAGTAGTGTTTGCCTTTTCTCTTCCTCATTGGTGTCCTTCACAGTGTAAGAAAGTTTTTTACCTAATGACTCACTGGCCATGTTGTCTACTGCCTGCCATTGACTTGTATGGCAGAATACTGATTTTAGTTAGAATGCTTAATATAGGTTCATTTTGTTATTTCTCCCACCCGATCCCGTTTCCTTGCCGCTGCCCTACGCTTAAACAGCCGAGATCGGCTAAAAAAAATAAAAGTTGATTTCTGTATTTTTTTATATTTGTAATGCCAATGGCCTTATACTTGGCCATTGGCATGCTCACTACATGATATGCAGCCTTTATTTTGAGGTGTCTCACCTCCATTTTGGATTTTGAAGAAATGTACTCGGTTACTAACCGAGTACATTTCTGTAGATAGCACTAGTCCTGCACGGACTGTTGCAATGTTCCTGGATTGCAATATCACCTCATTTGCATAGGTTTCTCCTGCAAATGGGGTGATTTGCATACCAGGGCTTAGTCCGTGCAGGATTAGTGCAGGAGCGCTCATGCACTCCCCTGCAGGCTGTTCCTGGATCGCACGGCAGACATATTGCCTGCTTGAGCTCCTGCACCGATCTTGCACGCCATGCAAGCTTTTGAGAATCCGGGGGATTGTGTCTGCTTGCTACAGTGAAACTGAGATAACACGATCATAAAATAATTTCCACTTATTTTCCTGAAGTTTTGCAAGTTAACTATGTTCCAGCTTCTACTATTAAAACATACATTTGCACAGGTATATAGTTTATATACATTTCTGTTCTTTTCCAGTAGGGTACACTGTGGACACATTCTTGAAGCTCAGTAAATAACATACAGTTCAACACACACTTCTGTACAAGTAATTTAATATACACATAACGTAGTTCTCTTACATTTGTAAGGCAAGCATATGAATCATATTAATATTCACAAATGACACACGGCTATCCACAAAATTCCAGATACCTGGGCAGGCAGTGTCACATCTCTCCCCTCTCCAAAAACTCAAGCTAGCTTTTCAAGTGACCCTTGAGAAACGTTGCTTGAGAGGGTTGAGCCTATGTGGAAATACCTTACCCCATTCCCTGTCTTGAGATTCCGGCTGCCTTGGCAGTGCTGACCGGAGTACAGTGGTACACTGTCCCATCATAAGCCTGCAACCCTAGGCTCCACTATAGTAATTTGGGATTCTCCTGGCTGGTTGGCTCCCTGCAGCCATACATCCCCCTCAGACTCCTCCTGCCTTGTACTGCAAATACTTAGCACAAGGGCCTCCCTATCATGATAAGGTTTCATCATGTTAACATGGTACAATTTGTGCCGCTGCCTCCTGCTGAGCAGTTCTAACATGTAGTTAACATCACTGACCATCCTTACCACCCTGTAGGGTCCATCCCAAGCTGCCTGCAGCTTGTTCTGTCTGACAGGAATGAGAACCAGTACCTGCTGCCCTACAGCATATTCTCTAGCTCGAGCATTCCTGTTACCCCAGACCATTTTCTGCTGTTGGGCTTCTGCTAGGTTCTCCTGGGCCAAGCCCATGAGTTTCCTGAGACCTGTCCTGAGGTTTAGGACATATGTCACAACAGACTCCATATGGAATTCACACTCAACTTCCCATTCATCTTGAATGAAATCTAGAGGTCCTCTCACCCTATGCCCATACAGCAACTCAAAGGGTGAAAAACCTGTGGATTCCTGGGGCACATCTCTGTAAGCAAACAACAGATGAGGCAAATATTTGTCCCAGTCCCTCTTAAACTGGTCTGAAAATGCCTGTAGTACCATCTTGAGTGTAGACTTTAACCTCTCAACAAGATCATTAGTCTGTGGATGGTAGCAGGTCGTCTTTAGGTGGTTCACCCCACAGTACTTCCACAGAGAAGCCAGTAGGTCTGACATGAAATTGGCACCTCTGTCAGTCAGTATTTCTTTTGGAAAACCTACCCTGCTGAACATTTGTAACAAAGCATTTTCCACCTTTTCTGCTTCAATGGAGAACAGAGCCACCGCTTCAGGGTATCTGGTAGCATAATCTACTACCACTAGGGTATACTTTTTCCTGTGAAACTTTGGGTACTCAGAGGCCCTACAATATCCATTGCTACCCTCTGAAATGGCTCCTCTCACAGGCAAAGCCATCAAAGGAGCTTTCACCTTGTCTCCTGTCTTGTCTACTTTTTGGCACTGTTCACAGGTCCTGCAGTACCCTGCCACATCTCTAGAAATCCCAGGCCAGTAGAAGTTCTGCATAATACATCTCTTTGTATGTTTTATGCCCATATGACCTGCAAAGGGAATATCATGGGCTATGGCTAGAAATGCCAGATGGTAGGCTCTGGGCACTACCAGCTGCTGCATTCTCTCACCCTGTTGCCATCCCTCAGGGGTTCACTCTCTATACAGTAATCCTTTGTCCCTGTATACAGATTCCCCCTTCCATTGAGAATCAGGTGCCTCACAAACTACCTCCCTCGGGCTTTGTAATGTAGGGTCTGAGAGCTGAGCCTGTCTCATCTCTCTCTTAGTAACCCTTCCCAGCTCCCCTTCCACAGGAAGTCTGGTATCCCCTGACAGCAGTGCCTCACTGTCATCCTGGGTACTACTACTCACCTCTGCCCTTGCAGTCACTCTGTCCAAGGGAACATCAGTACCCACAAGCAGCTGTGGCTCACCTTCAGTCTCACTGCTACAGGGTAGCACCCACTCTGAAGTAACCACTTCACCAGTCTTGGCTGCAAGTGTGCGGTCTGTCTGGGTCTCCCCAGGCTACCAGACCCACATGCTTGTCTCCAAGCCTGACTGAGTGCAACTGAATGCACACATGGTAATGTATTATCAAAATCATTCCCTATCAAGACATCTGCAGGGATATCCTCAAATACACCTCCTTGCTGGCTTCCTTTCCCACCTTCCCAGTCAAGGTAAACACTAGCCAAAGGTATTTGGAATGGGTCCCTCCTAAAGCTCTGACTGGAGTAGACTGCCCAAGCAATTAGTGGTCCTCTGTAACCATTGCAGGCTTCATAATGGTTAGGTCAGAGGTTGTGTCTCTCAGTCATGGACTCTTTCCCATTCACTAAGATAGGATATAACCTCTTGTGGTAGTTTGGTACTCTTGTTGTCTCAAGACAACTTACTGTTGGCATTTTTTTATTCCCATTTACTGGCTGTCCCACCTTTGTTCCCCACCTTGCCTCCATAGACATCTATATGCTACATGGCCTCTCTGGCTGCACTTAAAACATTTAACCCTTGGTCCTGGATGTGTACCTGGACTAGTGACTTTCTCTGCTACTGGTGGACTCTGTTGGGGCAGTCTAGACTGCCCACCATGGGTTCCCTTAGACCCATGTGTAGCACTGGCTGTCCCTTTCCTGTGCAGTGAGGCCCTGATTGCTAGGTATAGGTCTCCCTTCTTCCCCAAATCATCTACAGTAGTTCCTTTTCTATCAGCTAACCAGATTCTTATGTCCTCAGGCAAAATGCTAAGGGCTTGCTCCCTCACCAAAAGGTCTGCCAACCCTTCAAAAGTGGTGACCTGACATCCATTCACCCACCTATAAAAACAGGTGCTTAGTTCAGCAACATATTCATACACACTTTCATCTCCCTTGTGTCTATGCTCATGAAACTTTTTCCTATAAGATTCAGGTGTTAACTTAAAACATTCTAAAAGACAGTTCTTTACAACATAATAATTTAAACAATCAGTATCAGACAGTTTAGAAATTATAGTTACAGCCTTACCATGGAGTAAGGGAGTCCGGAACCATACCAAAAGTCCTTGGTCAACATTATACTGTTTGCATACCCTCTCAAACATATGAATGAAACTATCAAAATTATCCCCCTCTGTAAATTATGGAAGAAATTTACTGACCTTTGTTGCTTCTGGGGTTCAGTTACTCACTTCCCCATTACCTCCTTGACTCTGGCGAAGAGTCATCATCTCCTTTTCATGTTGCCTCTGCCTCTCATTCTCTTCAGCCTGCAGACATCACAGTTTCTCATTTTCCTCAGCCTCCAGATATCTCACTCTCTCTGCTGCTTCTATTTAGAAACACTTGGCCAACAACTCAAGTCTGTTTAACTCTAGATGGATTTTTAAGTCCTATGTGAAAAGGTTGAGCTGTCCATTTTCTGAGAGTTGTACATCTCCACGGTCAGTCTGATTGTCCTCCTGGTTGCTATTCTGTGATGTAGCTGTGACTAAAGCTGCAATCATGTCTGCTTTAGTCAGGTTGGCATGCACCAGTCCTTTAGCCTGGCACATCTCAGTCAACTGACTCCTTGTCAGCTTGCCATACGCCTCTGCTGACATGCTTGCCTGTTCTCCCTTACTAATTAAGCTAAGAAAAAAAAATAAAATAATTGTGATATGAATTCTGAATGTTCACTGTGTGGCTTGATTGAGAGTACAAACACCTTTAGTGACCAATGTAGACAGGCTGCAGGAATTTAATATCCACGCCACTATTAATATGTGATGTGGCTAACTCAGCACTGTCAACCAATTAATTTGTAATGTGGATATCCCACCACTACCAAACAATTAATATGTAACATCCCTGTACTGGCCCAGTAATCAAGGAGCCTCAATCCTCACCACTAGCACCAGTGAGGGACATACACATTGGGAGGATGGCAAGTACGCACACAGTAAAGTGCAATTTTCCCTTAACAATACAAAGAGATCACAGTCAGTTTGGGGCTGGTTTTTGCCTCTTTCTCCAGATCCCCAAATAAGACTCCCCACTGGCACAGTTATAGGGTTAAGATCTAAGCTGAGTGGTAAAGTCAAAACTTCCAGCACCCTCTCAGTCCAACCAGTGCTTCGTGTCCCTGCCCAAGTAGCTGACACACATACACACACACACACACACACACACACACACACACACACACACACACACACACACACACACACACTTTGAAATTTGATTTATTTACAAACACACAGACACTCCTGGGGAAATCTGGCATAGGTCTACTAGCTATGCCCCCTTCTGCCCAGACTATAAGGTAGTTGTCACTGCCACCAACCACTATTTATCAGATACTCTAAGGCCCTTACAAAGGGTGACCAATCCTACTGTGTAATGTTACTATTATCCATATGGTAAGTGTGACCAAAACTAAGGCTAATTTGGAGTGGCCTGTACAGTGTCAACAAATACATATACAAGTACTCTAAGAGCCTAAATATGTCTCACAAATATCAACCACCAAGATAAGTTTAAATGTATTTAATAATAAATAATATTAGAACAAGACAATACTCAATCAACACAGTAACTACAGAGTTCAGAATCACAGGAAATATTTTAAAACAACATTGCAGGACAGTCTCAAATGAATACAGAAAACATCTAAACTAATCTTTACTATATTCATATCTATCTCTAAAAGAAATACTAAACCTAGTTAGTTACTATTAGCAAGGCAAATGCAGGTGATGATGAATGGATATTTCTAGGTCCAAGATACAAAATGCACAGAATTTCTCTGAGAGAGTTCTTAAATTAATAATCAACATTACTGATGGGGTAGCTCGGATGACATCACTCTTTGTCACCTGACTTTAGGTCCCACGTTAAACAAATGCTTACAATTTAGCACCTCTGTGTCAAAAAATACATATCACTCAGAAGTGTGCAGCTGCTAGGAAGTCATAGAGCAATAAGAACACTTTTACATTTAAAAGCTAGTAATTATTTCTGCTTCAAGACAATAGGAAAACCTCTAGCTCTAGAGATTGTGTCTGCTTGCTGCACTGAAACTAAGATAACACAATTGTAAAACAATTTCCACTTATTTTCTTAAAGTTTTGCAAGTTAAATCTGTATGTTCCAGCTTCTACTATTAAATAATATATTTGCACAGGTATGTAGTTCATATACATTTCAGTTCTTTTCCAGTAGGGTACACTGTGGACACATTCTTGAAGCTCAGTACATAACATACAGTTCACCACACACTTTTGCACCGGTAGTTTATTATACACATAACTTATAGTTCTCTTACATTTGAAAGACAGGCATATGAATTATATTAATATTCACAAATGACACACAACTATCCACAAAATTCCAGATAGCTGGGCTGGCAGTGTTACACGCTCCATCAAAATGGGGATTTTCTTCTTGGAAGTGGTTGTCCCAGTATGCCAGAGAGGCTGAGACTATGGCAGCAGATCACTGCAAACATAAATGCCATGGGTGGCCATTGCCAGACTTATGAACAGGTGAGACACAGGGGCACTGACATGATAACTGGCACAAAGCCATGAAGCTGCAGTTGCCTGAGACCAGAGGGTAACTGGGGTTGGGCCTGCTGAAGAACCACTTATCACCCCCAATGAGGAATTCCTGTCAAATCTTCTACAACAGGAGAACTCACAGCAGAGTGGCCCACAACATGTGATTGACATGGGTGCCACTCCTTCTCAGTCCCAGGAAGAGCTTCCAGGTAGGCTTTGTTATATGACCATTTGAATACTATTGTATAGTAAAACAATTGAAATAAAAGTTAGTTCTGCATCACATGTTTTTTTGGAGGGAGGAGTGAATTGAAGACTGGTACAGTGATAACCTCAGTTTGGAGTTGTCAGCCACATTCTTGTTGAATGTGAACTTCATGCAGATATAAACAAGTACAGGTTGTACCCCTGTCTTACTCTTAAATGTGATGATGTTAGCTTTACCTCCTGCTTAACCTATTTCAGGACTGTCAGAATACAGTGATGTATGTCTCCCACAGATGCAAAGCCAAATAGTTATTTCAGTACTGCAGATCAATTGCTAGAAATATTATAATGTGTCATTTTAGGCCTGTTGTATGTATTGCACTACTGTCTGGCAACACTGTTAGTTGTTTAGCACATACTGCACCATAGTAGTGCAGGTATTAATTTATGCATCTGTTTCTACCTTTTCATCACAGGTGATCACGACAGTGGGAATGTGGGCCCTGTGCCACCTGATGTCAGTGTCTCATCAGACACTGATGATGATGGTGGTGAAACTGAAGCACAGTTGGGGGGTACAAAGGTTGAGTCTAAAAAAGAAGATAACATCCAGCACCACCTTCTTTTTCCCCTGGACACAGCCAGTAAGCCTAAGCCTACCCAGTCCACTGAACCCACAGATATAGGGCAGGTGGAAGGCACCAACATTGAGCAGGGAAGTGTGGCTACTGTGGCTACAGTGCCTGTTGAGTCTGGTCATAGCTAAAGTATTGGTGAGGTGCCATGCAGAAGGGATGACTGGGTAACTCGGAGGGGGGCTGCTGTCCTTCATCTATCTGGTGCAGGTCTTTCTTCCTGTGTCATTCAAAATATGTTTAGGGCCATCATGGAGGCACAGGCATGTTCAAAAAGGTGTCCAGATAAATGCTCAGGGTTGTGGATGTTGCACAGTCTGATATGTGTGACTGCCTCCACTGTGTCACTTACTCACTGGATCGGATGAATTACATGGTAGAATAAGGGGTGTCTGTGATGGACCGAGTGGTGCCTATGATGGAACATCTGCTGGGAGGGGAATGTCATCTTCCTGGGTGCAGGTCAGCCACAACATCTGCTGATTGCCAACGTGGCAGTGCCGGATCATGGTTCTGTAGTGACAGTACTTTTGTTAGTCCACCGGTGAGTGTGCTGTCTGCATCCAGATGTGGCAGGCCATGGGGTCATGGTCCTGGGCATTCCTGTGAAGGGAGCATGTCCAGCAGACATCAGCCATGCTCAGCTAGCAACACTACATCTGACCTTGGGCATGTAGGTGCCAGTGCTACTTCTAGCAGAGCCAGTTCTGGTGGTTGGGGGCAAGGCAACAGCAATGAACTTTCACATCTGCCATGCACAGCTCTCACTCATCTGACATACCAAGACATAGAGCTAGCACTGAGCTTGGCTGTTTTTATGCATACCCTCACACACCATTTTCACATGGAGAACCTCTACAGAGACACACACACACACACACACACACACACACAGACACACACACACACACACACACACACACACACACACACACACACACACACACACACACACACACACACACACACACACACACAGCCTGCCTGTTTCCTTTTCTCCCTCACAAACACTCACCAACCTTTTGTATCAGACTAGGCTTCATGCCCCCCAACACCCTGTTCAAGTGATGATAACTGTGCCATATCCCTGTTTCTCTCTTTTGAATTCAGGGATACAAAAGCTTTGTGTCTGAAGCACAGGGTGCATAGCTACATTAGTGCCTAGTATATCTGCATTTGTGTTGTTGAACTGATAATTGTACCTGTCACTTATATTTGCCTTGCCAAATAGTGGCGAGACTGGAGCACAGTCATGGGGTGCAGAAGGTTGTGAAGTCAGGAACTGCAATGTGTCTTCTTATGTTATAACTTTTCTCTTTAATGTTTTCCAGTGCATACGTATGGTGCATATCATCGTTACATTCAGATCTCCGGTTATATGACAGTACTGTAGTTAGATTTATCAGAACAGTAATCCAGTGTAATGCCCTCTTTTGCATGAACCTCACCAGACACATGCAGCAGCTGGACAGACCACAGGGCTTTCTCATCAAGATAACACAGGGCCTACTAACCATGACATGATGTATGTGGGTAGATTAAAAGACATATAACTGTTATCTGTCTGATATCACATTAAATTGTAACTGTTATTGTAAGCCTCTTACTTTTGGTTTAAGCACAGTTGTCTGACATTAAGAAGATTTGTAGTCTACACTCTTGTGGGAGGAGATGGTACCCTCAGCCCTTCTGAGCTGGGAATTGCTGATTGAATTCCTATTGTGCCTGTTGTTCTAAGTGTCTTTGTTATGGTTTATGCATTTGGCCTCCAAACCAGTTATTTGACATTAGGAAGGCTTGTGGTGTAGACTCTTGTGGCAGGAGAGGATAGCCTACACCCTTACAGCTAAGAATTGCTAGTTGAAGGCTTATTGTGTCAGTTAATCAAAAAGTGCTTCAACAAAGTATTAGTTTAAGGGTGTCCACACTTATGCAACCAGCTTATTGTAGGTTTTTTTATTTTTTTTATATTTTTCCCCTAACAGATTTGTTTTTTTTTTCAGTTGAATTGTACAGGTTATAAGTCACATTAAAGGTGGAAAAAGTTTTGAAATGATTTATTGTGGTCTCATTTTTATATCACAAAACCTGGCATTTTAACAGGGGTGTGTACACTTTTTATATCCACTGTAGATGTGATTAAAGCAATGCACAGTATTAGAACAGAACAGGATCTATCATACACTATCGCACATAACAAAGTAAAAAATTCAACTCAGGCAGAAAAACTTAGAAGATACACAGGCAGATATAAGGGAAAAGTACAAAATAAGGAATTTATTGATGACCCAAAAAAGTTTTATAGAGAACTGGGAAATAAGGCAAAAGGAATTGAAAGACCACCAAAAAAAGAGGAAGTAGATACATTTTGGAGAAGTATCTATGAAGATCCAGTGGAACATAACAAAACGTAAAATGGATAGAAGAAGTAAAAGAAAGAATGTGAAGTTTAAAGGTACAGGATATGAAATGGGATGAAGTAACAGAGAGAGTGAAACAAAGTTAAGAAAAGCCTCTAATTGGAAAACCCCATGCCCAGATGCATTACCTAACTTTTGATTAAAAGTATTAACATCTTTGCATGAGGAACCAAAAACAACCACCGACAGATGAACCAAGTGAAGCGAGATACTGGTAGCAAGCCAATAAGGAGAATAATACCAGCAATCCACAATAACAAGACGCACTGCTTACAATATTCCAAAAATAGAAAATTCTTCACAAAAAGCACACCGCCAGCATAAAAATAGCTCCTTTATTGAACCAAAGGATAATTGGTGTTTGCCTAGGTTTCGTTCGTGCCAACGAACTTCATAAGAATACCTGATGAAGTTCGTTGGCACGAACGAAACCTAGGTAAACACCAATTATCCTTTGGTTCAATAAAGGAGCTATTTTTATGCTGGTGGTGTGCTTTTTGTGAAGAATTTTCTATTTTTGGAATAGTGTAAGCAGTGCATCTTGTTATTGTGGATTGCTGGTATTATTCTCCTTATTGGCTTGCTACCAGTATCTCGCTTCACTTGGTTCATCTTTGCATAAGGATTTAGCCATGAGTAAGAACTATTTATATGCACACCCCGTACAGACACCAACCTGGCTAACAACAGGAAAAACAATGCTCCTACTTAAGAGTGAGCCTGCAAACTACCCTAAAAATTATAGACCAATAACTTGCCTTCCGATGATATACAAACTATACACGGGAATTGATGCTGATATCGAGTTTATAGTCATTTAGAAGAAAACTCAATTATGGCAGTAGAACAAAAGGGCAGTAAAAGAAAGTCATATGGAATAAAGGATCATCTGTTGTTAAATAAAGTTATAGTGGAGAACTGCAAAAAGGGGAAGAATCTAAGTATGGCACGGATTGACTACAAAAAAGCATTTGATAGTATCCCACATTCATGGATAAAAAAATGCATAAAAATGTATAAGATACACCCTACACTGAATGATTACATTACAATAACCATGAAACAGTGTCAGTCCACTTTGCAATTAAGCCATGATAAAGGACAGATTATTATCCCAGGGATACAAATTCAAAGGGGACTGTGGTGGTGGTGCTGCGGTAGCATTGTCGCCTCACAGTAAGATGTTGTCCTGTTTCATTCTCAGCTAGAGCATCTTCTGTGTGGAGACATGCGTGAATGGGCGTACCTTCGTTGAAGGTTGTGCATCAGGGCTGGCAACTCAGCACGTAAAAATCTACTGCCAATCATTAGTGTACCGGAGTTCCGCTGTGGTGACCCCTAACTGGGAAAAGCCAAAAGACACAACAACAACAACAACAAATTCAAAGGGGGATATTCCAGGGTGACTCTCTGTCACTGTTGCTGTTCTGCCTTACCATTAACCCATTAAGCTGTTCACTTAACAACTTAGGCCATGGCTACAATTTGGCTCCTAGAAAGCAACAAAATCCAAGACTTCTCATTTTCTCTTTGTCAATGATTTAAAACTATGCAGCTCATCAGATGAGGAACTGAAAACACAGCTGCAGGTTGTCAAAACTTTTTAAGATGAGATTAGAATGTCATTTGGTCTTGATAAATGTACAAAAGCAACCTTTAAAGCAGGAATACATCAATTTGGGACAAGAATGTGATATAAAAGAACTTGAGCAAGAGGGAGTGTATAAATACTTGGGAAATGATGAAGGATCAGCAATAAAACATGAACAAATGTGAATAAAACTCAGTAAGGAATACTTTAGAAGACTTAAATTAATCCTGGGAACAGCATTGACATCTAATAACAAGATCCAAGCTATAAACCAATTGACGTACAAGGCCATGTCCAATCAGGAATTGATGGACATGCTCCACCTCAAAAAATCCAAATCCATCAGAACCACGAGAGCTAAAGATTTAAACCTCAGCACAAATATGAATAGGACATGCTGGCGGGACAGATTCATAACTCAGAGACTTCCTATACTCTGGAACAGAATCCCAGTTCATGTTAGGCAGAGCCCCTCACTGACTCTCTTCAAGAGAAATCTTGACGAGTGGATGGGAGATCGTAGGTTTACCCAAGGGGTCATCTCTGTGTCACTACTAGAGAGAGGCACAGTAAACTAATTCTATTATGTAAGGAGGTCTTCACTGTGTCACTACTAGACAGAGGCACATTATTCTAAATATATACTGTACACTTTTGTACCATTACATGGGGTGGCGAAAGCCACATCACTATGGCTAGGCTTATAAATGCCCCAGGGCAGATAGCCTAGTACCAAACTATGAAACTATGAAACTATGTCTTCCTGTCCTAACTTACAGTTTTGGAGTGATTGACTGGCCCCAAAAAGTGTTGGATAGATTAGATATTAAAACAAGAAGGATGATCCATGCTCACCAAATGATCTATAAAAATCAGTGTATACCAGGATTATATATTCCCCTTTCTGAAGGAGGGATTGGCTTCCTTGAACTTGATTACATGTATAGATCTGCAGTCATGGGGGACTCCACACATATCTACTGACTTCACAAGATGCAAATGTAGTGAAAGTTTTGAAACATAAGGAGAACACATCTAGGATGACTTCTCTGCTTAATTTAGTAGAAGCATATCAACATCAAGCAGGAATGGAAATCAAATCAGAAGTAGATAAAAATTAGGCAGCAACTGAATGTGCCAAAAAACAAGAGAAATAATATAAGGTGAAGGACCAGGTGAGAAGGCAAGAAATGTGGAAAAAGCATAAATATTATTGCAAGTATAGAAAACTTCTGGAAGAACCTCATGTTGATCAAGAACAAACACAGGAATGTTTAAGGAGAGGCAAATTCAAACCAAAAGATGAAAGGTTAATATTGGCAGCCCAAGATAGACGGCTACATACACGCTGGTTTACAAAGTCCATTGAACATGTGGGAGAAACAGACAAATGTAGGTTTTGTAATACTGAACTGGAAACAGTCACAAACCCAGTTGCTGGTTGCGACACACTAACGGCAGAAGGACTATATACTGAAAGGTATAATAATATGGCGAGACTGTTGCACTGGGGATTGTGCAAACATTATGGTATTGAAGTGTCTGAAACACACTGGAAACATGAGCCACAAAGCATCATAGAAAATGATGAGGTTTATATCACATGGGATCACCCAATATTAACAGTTCAACAGATAGATGCTAGAAAACCAGATATAGTGGTCCAAGAAAAGAAGACAAAAGTAGAACTGATTTTTGAAATTCCCACACCCATCCAAAGTGTCTTGCATACAGAGAGACACAAAGTCATAAAATACCAGGATCTGCAGGCAGAAATGAGAGCAATATGGAAGAAAGATACCCAGACATTTCCAATAGTAGTAGGAGCAATGGGTCTTATAAAAAAGAAACTACAATTGCATTTCGATATGTAACCACTCCATGTAACCCCATGCAAATTGCAGAAGGAGTTATTACTGAGCACATTGTGGGTGCCGTGAAGAGCACTTTTGGCAGAAATCAAGAATTGAAACAATACTAGTTTCATGAACTTTAATCATACTTTGACTTAGGCATGGGGTCCATTCCCATCATGGTATTAGAATCCCAAAATATTTGGAGAAATTAAGAAAAGACACTAGGAAAAGTAGAAAAGAGGATTAGCAATGAAGAAATTAAATAAATAGAAATGGAGGTTATGGAGTACCTGCAAAGTGAAGGATTTAGTGTAGAAAATTTAACTCAGATAAAAACACAACAGGATAGAGCAATGGACACCCAAATTAAGAAGAAACCAGTGAAGCAGGAAACATCTAATCAGTTGACATATGAAGATACTTTGGAGCCTCCCATACAAAACCATTACAAAGGGTCAGTTGGAGCTATACAGCAAGGGAAAGAACAGAAAACTGGCAACTCTGACACAGTCAATGTCGTGGAGTGATAGGCCATTGAGTTCTCATATGAAAGAGCAATGGATGACACAGGGTGAAACTGAACAGAATGTGGCACAGGAAGAAGCTCTGGAACTCTCTATATAATGCCTGCAGGAAATGGCAAACAAAGAATGTGCCCTCAGCTTAGAAGAAAATGATCTAAGAGTAGTTACTTGATTTAACAGATATGGATAGACGTATTTAGATCAATGAATGAAATAGACTGCAGAAGCTCATTAAAACCCAAAGTTTGAGAAAACGAATGAACACAGTAGTTAGGAATGTCCATAGAAATTCATGTTGATATAACAGAAGTAGATAGGATACATTACTGTGCAGTCAAATTAATAACAGACAAAGTCTTACCACAAGAACACAGGGTAGTAAGGGAAAGACAGGGAGAAGTCAAATGCCATCATGGAAGTATCAAATAAACTATAAAGCAATTAAGACAAGAAGTGTCACTGTTAGAAGAGTATAGAAGAGTATAGAAGAGGGAACAGATCAACAAAAATACTCAGAAAGACGTGATAAAAGCAATGCAATGTACAGTATTATAACTGATTAGGATTTATAGTGCACTGTCACAAATAATAAACTAAAATCATCAGCACAGGCAGAAGAACTTAGAAGATACACAGACAAATATAAAGAAAAAGTACAAAACAAGCAAGTTATTGATGATCCAAACAAGTTTTATACAAAATTGGGAAACAAGGTAAAAGGAATTGAAAGACCACCAAAAAAAGAAGAAATAGATACATTTTGGAGAAGTATTTATGAAGATCCTGTGGAACATAACAAGGATGCTAAATGGATAGAAGCAGTAAAAGAAAGAATAAAAAGTTCAAATGTACAGGATATGAAATGCGATGATGTAACAGCCAGAGAGACTGAAACAAAGTTAAGAAAAGCCTCTAACTGGAAAACCCCAGGCCCAGATGCAGTACCTATCTTCTGGCTAAAAGTATTAACAAGTTTGCATGAAGATTTTGCCATGAGTAAGAACTACTTATATGTGCACTCCGAACAAACACCATTCTGGCTAACAACAGGAAAAACAATATTCCTACTTAAGAGGGAACCTGCAAGCTATCCTAAAAACTATAGACCAATAACTTGCCTTCCAATGATGTATAAACAATACACTGGAATTGATGCAGACAGAGTTTATAGTCATGTAAAAGAAAACTCAATTATGGCAATAGAACAAAAGGGTAATAAAAGAAAGTCATATGGAACAAAGGATCATTTGTTGTTAAATAAAGTCATAGTGAAGAACTGCAAAAAGGGGGAAGAATCTAAGTATGGCATGGATAGACTACAAAAAAGCATTTGACAGTATCCCACATCCATGGATAAATGAGTGCTTAAAAATGTATAAGATACACCCTACACTGATAAACTACAACACAGTAACCACGAAAGAGTGGCAAGCTACTTTGCAGTTACACCATGATAAAGGACAAATTATTATTCCAGCGATAAAAATTCAAAGGTGGATAGTCCAGGGTGACTCTCTGTCACTGCTGCTCTTTTGTCTTGCCCTTAACCCATTAAGCTGTCTTCTTAACAAATTAGGTCATGGCTATAATTCTCTCCCAGATATCAACAAAATGTAAAGACTTATCTTCTCTTTGTTGATTATTTAAAACTGCATAGCTCATCAGATGAGGAACTGAAACCACAACTGCAAGTAGTCAAAACTTTTTCAAATGATATAAGAATGTCCTTTGGTCTTGATAATTGTGCAAAGGCAACCTTTAAAGCATGAAAGCTGCACTACCAAGAAAACATTAGTTTGGGACAAGAATGTGATATAAAAGAACTTGAGCAAGAAGGAGTGTATAAATATTTGGGAAGTTATGAAGGATCAACAACAAGACATGAATAAATGTGAATAAAACGCAGCAAAAAACATTTTAGAAGACTTAAATTGATCCCTAAAACAGCACTGACATCTAGGAACAAAGTTCAAGCTATAAACCAATTTACTCTTCCTGTCCTAACTTACAGTTTTGGAGTGACTGACTGGCCTGAAAAGGTGCTGGATAACTTAGACAGGAAAAAAGAAGGATGCTTCATGCTCATCAAATGATTTATAAAAATCAGTGCATATCAAGGTTACATATTCTCCATTCAAAAGGAGGTATGGGCCTCATTGAAATTGATTAAGTTTATAGATCTGAAATCTTTGGACTGCATACATCACAATCCCCAAACATAATGAAAGTTTTGAAACATGAGGAGAATAAATCTAAAATGACTTCCCTGCTTAGTCTGGCAGAAGCATATCGGTGTCAAGCAGGAATAGAAATCAAACCAGAAGTAGATAAAAATCAGGCAGCAACTGAATGTGCCAAAAAACAAGAGCACGAATATAAGGTGAAGGATCAGATGAAAAGGCAAGAAATGTGGAAAATGCATAAATACAGTTGCAAGTATGGAAAACTCCTGGAACAACCTTATGTTGATCAGGATCAAATGCAGGAATGGTTAAGGAGAAGCGACTTCAGACCAAAAGATGAAGGGTTAATATTGGTGGCTCAAGATTGTGGAGTACATACACGGTTTACAAAGTCCATTGAACATGTGGGAGAAACAGATAAATGTAGGTTTTGTAAAACATAATTGGAAAGAGTTGCACACCTTGTTGCTGGTTGTGACATACTAATGGCAGAAGGACTGTATACTGAAAAGCATAATAATGTGGCAAGGCTGTTGCACTGGGGATTGTGCAAACACTATAATATGCAGTAGCTGAAAAACACTGGAAACATGAGACACAAAGCATCATAGAAAATGATGAAGCCTACATCATATGAGATCACCCATTACCAACAGTTCAAAAGGTAGACGCAAGAAAGCCAGATATAGTGGTCCACAAAAAGAAGACTAAAGTAGCATTGATCATTGAAATCTTTACACCCGGTGACTACAGTGTCTTGCATACAGAGAGACACAAAGTAATAAAATATCAGGATTTGTAGGCAGAAATGAGAGCAATGTGGAAGAAAAATACCCAGATGGTTCCAAAAGTAATAGAAGCAATGGGTCTTATAAAAAAGAATCTACAATCATACTTAGATATGTTACCAGTGCATGTAACTCCATACAAATTGCAGGAGGAGTCATTACTGAGCACATTACAGGTGCTGGAAAGAACACTTCTTGCTGACATCAAAGACTGAATTGAAACAATACTAATTTCATTAACTTTAATCATACTTTGACTTAGGAATGGGGTCCATTCCCATCATGGTATTAGAAGCCAAGATTATTTGGAGACATTAAAAAAGCATGAGACACATAGATGTCCCCTTCACCTGTCTGGACAAGGAGAAGGTCACAATCAGCTGCCTGTCAGGTGCCAGGTTCTGTCAGATCATGCACACACTCAAGTCTCTCAACAAGTACCATTATGGCTCTGTCATAGTCCATGTTGCAGGGAACGACTGTAAACATACCTCACTGTGCTATATGAAGAGAGACATAACTGAGATCTCACATCTTAGGGCAGGCATGTCCCTAGCCCTAAGTAGCATTCCACCTTCACCCAGGGTGATGCCTCAATATAAACAAAACATGTTTCTCAACAATTGGCTTAGCTTCTGTTGTCAATCCAGGCGGATCCAGTATCTGTCAGCCAGGGAAGATATGGTCAGCAGACCACACTGCTTTGCTACAAATGATTTTCACCTCTCACCTTTTGACTTTCGGTTACTGTCAAAGGTATTTGCCTCTCCCATAGTGGCCTTTTTAGGCAATGTCAAAACAGCTAAATTCCCAATTAAAAAAGAGAAAACACCACAGAGAAAGTGAAGGTTATGCTGCTTAATGCAAGGAGTATATATCAGAAGCTGCAATCACTGGAAGCACTCCTTACCTTGGAAGATGTCCATGTCTGTGCAGTCAGAGAGACATGGTTCAAGGCCACAGAGAGCCCCCTGGCCATGCAAAACTACAATGCCTTTTATACATTCAGACATCAAAATGAGTCTGAAAAAAATAAAGACAGAGGTGTATACATCTTCATTAATGACAACTACACCTCAAGACTGGTCAAACAGTATGAGTCCCTAGCGCTACTCCAAGTCCAACTAACTATAGGTAAAACCTCCTTCTATATCAATGTTAGCTATAAGTCTCCCACCATGAACCATGAGAGCCACTCTGCCTATATGGACATACTTGAGTCACTTATTATACAGCCAAACACCTTGGTCATATGTGATTTCAACTACCCTTCCATTGATTTGGAGTCATATGTGAGCACAAACATGCTTGCCTTAAGGTTCCTGGACTTTGTTAATACACATTCTCTGTAACCAACAGTCTGCACCCCAACAAGGGGCACAAATGTCCTAGACTTAGTACTCACCAGCATAGAGGTCCTCTGCACTAATTCCTGTCTGTCACCCTCCTTGGTCAGAATTCAGTCACGTTCCAATTAACAATCATACCTGACACCCCTTCAAGAGCAGAAAGGCTGAAATATTTCTCCAAAGGAAACTATAGCCTCCTATGCAATACCATAAATAGTTGCAAACCCCCTGCTACCTCTGTTAACAATGATTGCTATAAAGAGGTATACACAAATGGCCTGCGTAAACACCTATACAAATTTATAGAGTCAGCTGATCCTGAACGGATCAAAATAAGGTCCTCACAAAAAAACTAGCCACCCTGGTGGACATCAAGGATAAATAGGTTATACAACAAGTGGAAAAAACTAATGTATAAGACCAAGAGGGAACTGATTCACCAGAGTAAGGATACCCTCCACAGCTTGATCAAGCAAATTAGCTATCTTGTAAAGTCCTCTTTAGCAAAGTATGAAGCTAAACTAGCATCCCTAGCTAAAGATAATCAGGAGGTATTCTATAACTAAGTCAGAAATCTGAAAGGGAAGGGCCATCTTTGTGCCGAACTGATAGTGGACTGTGCCACTCATATTGACCCTGAGGACATTTTCAACCTGCTAGCAGACAGATTTGGAGCAAACTTCTCCCCCCTGTCTCCACCAGACATACCACCAAAGCATACCTGCCACCAGTCCTCTACCAGTTACTGCACTCTCCATGGCCAAAAATACAGCCACTGTGGGACCAGATAACATCCACGCCTGTCTACTAAATGGTCTGAAACAGGACCTAGCAGAACCTGTTGGCACTCCCTTAAACCATAGTGTAAGTACTGGCTTTGTCCCAGCAGAGTGGATCATAGCAACATTAATTCCCTTGTACAAAAAGGGTCTGTCAACTGACCCTGGGAACTATAGACCCATAAGCCTACCCAGCCTTATCTGCCAGGCCATGAAGAGAATAATCATGGACCTTATCAACAAAGACATAGGTAACTTTCAGACTCTTGACCTGACACAATTTGACTTTGTTAAGGGATCATGCTTATTAAACCTGGTAGACTTCTTTGGGAATGTCACCAAAGCCCTGGACAAAGGCAAAACACTACATACAGCCTATCTTGACTTAGGCAAGGCTTTTGACACAATACCCCCCCCCCCAGGCATCGTTGAGAAACTCACACAGCTGGGAATTTACACATATGTCACTAGATGGGTAGCCAAGTGGATTACCAACAGAACACATGCAGTCAAAGTTGGAGATTCCACCTCTAGCAGCAGACAATTTACATCTGCTGTACCACAAAGATCTGTGCTGGGCCACCTACTGTTTGGAATGTATTTCTCAGAAGTCCAGGGAAAAGAGATGGCCTGTGGCTTACCATATCAGCAATGACTGCAAACTGGGTGCAGTCATTGAATCCCCCTCCAATGATGACATACTGCAAGAAGGCCTTACACAGACAAATGAATGCTGCCAAAGTCATAGAGTCAAAACAAATGCAAAGTAATGTGTTATCATGCCTTTCAGCAAAGGTGAAGTCCCTGCACATTACAATATTAACAGTACCCTCCTTAGCTGAGACCCTGTGGCAAGAGATTTGGAACACAGGTTGATAGCAATGTTAACTTTGATCATCATGTGCTCACAGTGGTAAGGAAGGTGTTCTATGTTGCACATCTCATTAGTAAGGACATCACATCCAGAGCTAAGGATGTTACAACTCCCCTGTACTCATCCCTCATCAGCCCACTAGAGTACAATGCTCCCTACTATACGTACCTCACCAGATATCACATCAGCTGGAGAGACCTCAGAGGTTTCTCACCAAGACAATTTAGGACCTGGAGCACATGACCTCCATGGACAGACCAAAGGCTCTGCCACTGTACTCTGCATCTTATTATGCTGCTGAGAGGTGACTTGTGCCTGGCCTACAGAGAAGTCTTAGACCTTGCCCTAATGGAAATGCTGCATATACACAAGTCACATGGGACAAGATTCACTCACTCTTGGGATCTTAACCTAACCTGTGACATTAATAGGACATGCTGGAAGGACTGATATGTTTCCCAGAGATCCAGAGATTGCCACTCCTCTGGAACAAACTCCCAATTCACGTAAAACAGAGCTCCTTAATGACCCTATTTAAACATAACTTAGACAACTGGATGGGAGACTGTAAATTTACCATGGGTGTGTCACCCATGTCCTTCTTGGATAAGGGCAATCGGTGATGATCATAGACTTGTGGTAGAAGTATACACCATACAAGTTTGTCTTTAAATGAACAATGGCATAACATGGCTAGGCTTATAAGTGCCCTAGGGCCAATAGCCTAGTAAACTTTTATGAACCTAAGGCATACTTCTCAACCTGGAAACATCAAAAATCTGGGCAAAGGCCCATGAAAAATAGGTACAAATCTGTACACTGATTAACATACAATTTGCATACATAATTATGTACTCACACCCACTCCAATTGAATTGTGGGATACAGACTTTCAAATGCAAACTAAAGAACAGACAACCAAAATATGGCCCCAGAGTGATTGCATATAAAAGTTCTAGTAAAATAAGTTCCTTAATCCTATAATGCTTAATATTTAATTTTGGAAAAATGATGCCAAATGGCAATCAGCATGGCTTCAGAAATGGGTTAGCATACAATCAAACATTTATAGTATTACAGATGTTAATTTATTCAAACATGGAAAAAGGGCTTCTTGCAGCAGTAGCATTTGTTGATCTGTGAAGAGCTTTTGATTTTGAAACCATTAACTATATTCATTTTAAAGAAAAGCTAAAGACCTGTGGCTTGGGAAGACAGCCATGCAAATGTTTTGACAACTATTTGACAACTATTTAAAGTACAATGCATTCAAAATTAGGATGTGAGAACATTACTGACTGCAGGAAAAAAAGGGCATGGATCCTTCAAGGATCGGTCTTAGGCCCTAATACATTCTCCATATTCATCAATGAAACACTACTAAGTTACTCTCCCTGTGGAAAACAGGAACACCCCCCCCAAAAAGAGGCCAAAACTGTTCAACAAATTCAAAGAGGGTTTCAGGAAGACTAAGTTATACAAATATTCTTAATACATTCAAGTCCACTACTATATTGTATGGCACATCCCATTAACTGACGGAAGCTACCCAACTGGTCATTAATCAACCAGCTGGCACTCAAATATTCCATGTGTATGGCTTGACCTCCCCCTGATATTTAACTTGTACAGGAACAGAAAAAGTGTTAAAGTAACTTGATTTATTATAAATGTGCAAGTTATTGAACAGCAGGAGTGCAAAAAGCCATTGGCATCCCCATGCTAATATTAAAATTTAAACAAATACTCAATTTGGTTCCCAGAAAACTCCTAATAAAGTCTGCCACTTAATGTTCTTCTAGTTTCAGACAGAGAAATAATCACTTATCAGTATAAAGAGCTCACTCATTTCCAGTCTCAGGCAGAGTAACCTTGGTTTTTCAATACCCACACATTTAAGTTACTAAACCTAAAGCATTGTCCTTCCCCTATACACAGACCCTGAGATGCAACTTAATAGTAGGGCTACTAACCAGGGGCACACATTCTGAAAATGTCCTGTATTCAGCCTAGCTTTGGAACAAAAGGCTTTTTGAATAGTAGGACATTAAGCTGGAATAGCATTCAAGTATATATAAGAAATAAACAGGGTTCTTTACTTTCAGGGATTGATTTCAGCAAATGCCAAACTTTCAATGACAAAGGCTGCAAATGCTATTGTGCAAGTCTTATCAATGTCTGCAACATTTCTTATCCCTATGGCAATTTGTTGCATACTACAGAAAGTAATTTGCCTTCCAGCCCAGATCAAGGTTGAAAAGAGTCTGGACCAGTCAACAAACAAACAAACAAACAATCAAATAAAATAAAGTTTACTGGATGTAGCAATCATTACTGCTGAGGACTTTAAACCAGTCTCTCTCCCTCTCTTTCTTTCTCACGCATGCATGCGCACACACACACACACACACACACACACACACACACACACACACACACACACACACACACACACACACACACACACACACACACATGCATATGCCAGTAAGTACATTTTAGAGTAAACAGCTATTTGTGTGTGCTATTTTTATGTGCAGCAGTTGAACACACTCAACACCTGCATGGCATGTGCATGCTCAAGAAATTCAGTACAAAAACTACGTCTGAAACGTTTTGATTATGTAACAATCATCTCCTAGCTGCTGAATAATCTAGACAGTAGTACTGCTAGTCTAGTTGTGAGTTCCATAATTGCATTTTTTTAATTGTTTTACCTGGAGGTGGAAGAGCTGGCCCGGAAGAAGTCGAACCGCACCTGCGGCTGGAGATGAATATTCTCATCTGATTCCTCACTGAGACCCGAGTTCAGTTTTGCAGTTCAAGTACTTTGGACGGAGTTCAGCTTGACAGGAATTTCTTTAAGTTAATTTAAATTAAATATTAAACACAGCATGTCACTGTGTGCTGGGCTGGTATTCCTCCTTGCATCGGCATGTACAAACTACGAACGAGTCAAGTAAACATAACATAGAGAGAGAGAGAGTACACACAGACAGTCCTACTTAACTACATTACACACACACACACACACACACACACACACACACACACACACACACACACACACACACACACACACACACAAACACACAAACGTGCACACACACACACCTGACCACCTAGATAGAACTTAGAAACAGCATTGTCATTTTCTTTTTTTTCTTTTTTTTCTTTTACCTGGAGGAGATGGGGAAGAACTAGTGAAAAAAAATTCTCTTAATTTCTTCTTCTAGGCAGAATAGAAGACTGGGTCTGGCTGCTGCACTAGTAGTAATCAAGAACAAATGCCTCTGGAGTTCAGAATCAGCTTGCCTTGCTCAGTTGCAACTTGCTTCTCTAATTAATTTAATTTAAAACAAAAAAGAAAGCTGCGGGTGCGGCTGGTCTCAGTCATCCACAGTTCCAGACAAGTTCGTTGACTCTCCTTGCTGAAGCCACATTGCTGTACAATAATTTAAACACAATTCAGTAGTCACAGTACAGTACACACCCTATCCAACACCAAGCAGAAACCCAACAGGCTCACAAAGCTGATAGTGCACGTGATGACATCAGCAAAAAATTTAAAAAAATCTGCCTGGGCTCCAGGCCAGTGTCTGATCTTGCTGATCTTGCCCTTGTGGGATGGTTT
Organism: Protopterus annectens; assembly: GCF_019279795.1. NCBI lineage: Eukaryota > Metazoa > Chordata > Ceratodontiformes > Protopteridae > Protopterus > Protopterus annectens. The sequence goes on along the minus strand of NC_056733.1, from coordinate 1,479,106,332 downwards.
CATATGCAATAATCTGATATAGCTGATTGCATCAGCATTGTCTTTTCAGCATATGGGGCACCTCATTATTGCCTATCGAGCATATGGTGATAACACTATCCCACATGCTGATGTAGAAAGCTCTCTTTAATGTCAAGTAACAGCTCACATGCACACAATTGACTACAGTGAGAATAGAACCCCTACCTAAGTACACAGGCTACAGAGCACAGTACTATAAACAAGCACTGTTCAAAAAACACCAAATGAAGAAGCAGTCAAAAGGTGAGATGAAAGAGAAAATTCCTTTAATCCATTTAATACAGCCGTCCTGGTACCTCGGCAATTCGCCTTCAATGGAACAAATAACCAAGTGAACACATTCTCTTTTTATATACTCATCAATTAATCCATTAATTATTTCATTATATCATTAAACCTATTAATACTTCAAATGCCCTTCAAATACAATCAACAGAGCACTTTGTATAAAGCAATACATGTTCTTTACATACTCTTATAAACTACTTAAAACTGAACTGTATGAAAGACTGTACAAAATTATGCTAAATACATATTAATTCATTTAAATTTAAATTTCATAAATTATTTAACACATATAACATTGATTTCACTAAATATTAACTTATGCACAACAATAAATAAATAAATGCATAAAGCATTTAAATACATATGAATATAAATACATTCAAATTTCATTAAGACTCAAAATATTTCACCACTACTGTGTTTTATACTGTAAACCCACTCTCTAAATTCATTCCTCTAGGATATAATGTATGATACCCTAAGATCATTCTATATTCTAACCTGCTTAATGCAGTTTTAAAATTTCCTGCACAAAAATGGGGTCTTGCCAATACACTAAATGAAAAACCCTCTATATTACCATTATGTGTATTAATGAAATGAGAGGCTACTGGACTTTCCAGGTTTCCCCTCCTAATGTCCCCTAAATGCTCATTTGGTGTTTTTTAAACATTGCTGTGTTGTGGTCTTTGCTGTTTTTTTTGCTATACACAGGCACCACAGCACAAATCTGACTTTTACATGGCTGCAGGTCAACTTATAGTGGATGACGTCAGCAGGCCATGTGGGAGACATGAGGTTAGGAGAGCTGCATAAAGTGGATGTGTAGGCTGGTGCAAGTATCAAAAGACTAGCTAGCCATGCCATTGGAGAGGTAACTGCAGGATAGCATGTCTACTCTGCTGAGTAGAGACACACACCCAGCTGACTGCAGTGAGAACAGAACCTCTACCTAAGTACACAGACTATAGAACACAGTACTGTACGCAAGTGCCATAGCACAAGTCTAAATTTTACATGGCTGCAGGTCAACTTATAGTGGATGACAGCAGCAGTGTGTGTTGGAGAGAAGAAGGTGGGAGGCCTGCCTGAAATCGATGTGTAGGCAGGTGCAAGTATCAAAATAGTGGTAACTGCAGGATACACACTTGATCTTCTGGCTGGACACACACACACACACACACACACACACACACACACACACACACACTTGACTGCAGTGAGAATAGATCCCCTACCTATCTTCATATACAGATTACAGAACTCAGTACTTTATGCAAGCACCATGGCACAAGTCTGACTTTTACATGGCTGTAGGTTAACTTATGGTAGATGACATCAGCAGGCCATGTGAGGGACAATAGGTCGGGAGGCCTGCTTAAGCACATAGATTCATAGGTTCATATGAGGCCAGTAGCCTAACTGTAGAGTGTGTCCTGGATGTGTAGAAGCCTAACTATGTAAAAACATAAGTACCCTTATTGAACATAGTTGGATATTTCAGTTTAGCAGAAGAAGGTTGTCGGTACCACTGACTGGGCCTGTCCATGAGGGAGCACACAACATTATATATTACACTTTGTAGTGTGGATGATATTGTTTGTAAAAAATACTGAGCCCTCAGGGTTGTAGTGTCTGGGGGGACAACACATGTATGTATTGTGAATATGTGACATATACTTAGAATGTGCCCTGAATTTGCAGTGTTTCCACATGTAGTTTTATGTCATACAAAGGAAATGGACAATAAACACCAATAAGAAAGCATCATACATACAGTTCCATAGAGCAGTGAGCAGTGGATTTGTGTGATGATTAACAAAGTGGACATGCATGTGAGTTACACCTGTTTGCATGCAGGTAAGTGCTATGCAAACAAGAGCTGTCTTGCTATCATTAGTAAAAATGATACTATTTGGAATATAGCGTATTGCTACACGGGGCCATGTGTATTGGCAGTCCTACACTTACACCTGTTGCCACAAGAATGTTGAGGAAACAGTTGTTTATGATGCACTTCATTGCTGTTAACTGCAATGTAACAGCAGTAAAAGAAAGGTTGCATACTCTGCACTATAACCCAGTACCATCTATACTCCTAACTGTGTTTTCATTATTGCCAAATGCATTAATTGAATGTATCTGGTTGTTATTGTTGGATGTCTGCTTCATAGGTGGTCTGCAGCTTAAGTACAATGAAAAATGAGATGAATAAAAATGAAGACTTTAGTAATGGACACATAAGTACAAGTACAATAAGCGTCTGCTGTCAGACATTAAGGACGTTTTTGTACAAATCCAACACTATTTACTTCATTACTGCACCAAGTTAACATATACAAGGATATGCCATAATATTCTTAAAGAATACATTCTAGGTTCAAGATATACCTTGCAAATGTATCAGTTGAGACAATTTTATTTCAGGTCTAGAATTTCCTTGTCTGTACTCCCATGGTATTGAGGTATGCAAGGAAAAACTGAATGTAGGCTTTATGAATGCTTTATAATTGTTGAATAGCTCCAACATACTGAAAAGCAACTGTTTATGCTATAATTAGTACCTATGAAATACATCTGCTACTTTACTGAGTTTATGAACTCTGTTGGTGCCCATTAGTGCATGATGCACACCTACACACTGTTGCACACACCAACGCTGAGCTCACTGACACTGAAATCAGGTAAACACAGGGGATCTTATAACTTTTGTCTGTGCCCATGATATCAAGCAAACATCCAGCACAAGAAGTAGAGGGAAGGTTGCAGACCCTGTAGTAGAACCCAGGACCCTCTATACTCTAGCTCTACACATACACATGCTGCCACAAGAATGCTCAACCAAGGAAGAAAATTAAAAATATATTTTAACTTAATATGGACAGATACGATACATTTTAACAGACAAAAAGAGGATGACATAGAACATGTGAATTGTGCACTGCTTGCATGCACGTTTACACTCCACAGACCTACATGTACACTTCTGTAAGTGAAACCTGACACACCACCCTGATGTAATCATTCACTGTTGCCATGCATTCAACATGTACACTGTGGAAGTGCCTACATGAAGTGAACATCCCTACATAGTTACAAGTTTTTGGGATTCAGCAATTATAATTAGTTTTGACCTCATTTGCATCTTCATCATACTGACAGCCCTGAATCTGCAAGGTTGGTAACCTTGTAGACATGGAAACTGAAGGGGATCCCAATGTTGTACAATCAAGGGAGGGTGTTACTCTGGTATAAATCTGCACAGAGGAATGCAGATTTTGGAATCTATGTTTCATGGATTTTACACTTTTAACTGTCTGTATGAGTTATCATTGCATTGTTCATTTGAGGGTGAAAGTACAAAGCTGCATTTATGCCATAGTAGTTAGTAATGAATTGTATTATTGTTAATATAATTTTCTAGCATACAACATGTCTGGGAATATCATAATGTGTGGGGGGTTACATGTTGTTCTGTACAAATGTATGGACAATGACTTGCTCTAGTTTCCTTGTAGACTCCTTTGCATGGCTGTATTCAGAAAACCTTCAAATACATGGCCAACATAAACATGGAGTCTACACAGTTACTTTACAGCTTGTTGAATCACACCACCATGTTGATTTCCTTCATTAGCATATGATTCAGCTATATGCATGACAGAGAAGTGTTCATGTTTGCACGTGTGTGTGTGCTGCTATGCAGAGTTTACTGAATCTAAAACTTTTCACTGCCACATGTGCATTGTGCTGTGATGCTGACATGGTCAAAATTATCATTTAGGCTTTATTGAACCCCCATGGAAATTTCATTGTGTAAGCTGTGAATCAAATAAGGATTCACATGGTTTTTGTAAGTGTTTATGACTGACATTTCTTTGGTGTTTTTCTATTCTAGTTCTAAAAAACAAAACAAAACAAAACAAAGAAACACCAAGAGCAGATAGAGATTAATTTGTTCTGCAAGTTTTAAGCATTAGTAAATCTCATTTTCTCTACATTGGCTCTGTGTCTATGTTACGTTGTTGTTTCTAACTCCCATATAACCTACCAAACAACCTGTCATATACAAAAGCCACTCAAACCCCATAGCACAACAGAACACATAAATACCTGCCAGTCAATTCCCCTATCTGCTCCTAAACAAACTGACTTCTCCATACATCAGCACACAGTCTATTACACTGTTAAAACCTCCATCACAAACTATTGTCAGATAAAAAAATCTCCTTAAACAACTAGTTTACAAAATATTTCATTCCACTAGCAAAACTACTCTTGCTTAAATTTTAGCAGTCTATCATCACAAACCTCTGCATCCAGCCACTGTCTCTTTATCCAGCCACCTATCACTACAAACCCAGGCCAAATCATTACCTTCCACCCTAAAACACATCTGCAAATTAACAATCTTAAACAAAACCACACTGTAATCTAATGTCACTGCCATCTTACAAAAGTTAACCCCTCAGATATTACTACCCCTCTTAGCATCCTCCTTCTATCTCCACGAGACAGATATTTTCACAAAGTCTTTGCTGCTAAAGCCCAACAAAAACAAATGGATAATCAAAGTAATATATCATTCTACAGACTTAGCAAAAAGGCCTAGGAAGAATGGAGAAGAAATCTCTCACAAGCCACCTTTGACCATTTTTTGCTGCTATGGAACCTAGCCAAAATATCCAGCAGATGTTACAAAGCTATATCCCTTCCTTGCACCCAACACATGCAATTAATTGCAACCAAAATAATTCTGGAAACAATTAAATAAAATTAAAGGCCAAAGTCCAACACCTTATACCCTCTGATAAAGACACCATGAAAACATCCTCTACCTATCTCTCAGCCTTAGACTTTCTTAGAGAATTCACAACACCTTTCCTTAAAACATTCTCTATTCACCTATTAATTCAGCATCCTTCCCAGCCTACCCTTCCAAACTCACTCTTGTCTGACTCAAAATCAAAATACCAAAGAAATCTCCATCATTTAAACAAAATTTTACATGATGGCCCCAAGGCTTAGTGGGACGACATCCTTGGTTCATATCTTTCACTGTGTAAAGAAAACTTAGCCCTCTCACACAAGCAACTCTAAAATTTCTGTATAGCAAAAAAATAATACCCCCACAATGAAAAACAGAGGAAAACAGCCAGAGTAAGTCTTATTCCCACAGCCAACAGCCCAGGATCAGCAAAAGACTACAGACCTATATCAGTCCCCAACTCAAGGAAATGTACTGGAAAAGCTTATCTATACTTAGCTTACATCCCAATTATATTCCTAAAGGATAATTTCACCACTTTAACATGGATTCTGGACAAGCTGTAGTAATATGACTGCTCTTGTCTCCTTGACCGATGACCTTCTCCTGAACATAGACAAAGGCCTGTTTAAAGGCACTTTTCTTGTAGACCTCAGAAAGGTCTTTGACACAGTTAATCACCATTTCACCTGGACACTTAGCAGCCATAAGTCCATAAGCAGTTTTATGGTTGAAAGGCTTTATATCTAATTGATCATTTAAGGTACACATTGGATCTTTGCCCTCACCCACAGCAGTTATCTCCCAGGGAGTTCTTCATGGTTCCATTCTCTCATCTATTCTTTGTCCCCATTCACTAACAATGTACCATCTGATATTCAACAAGTAAAGATAACATTATATGCAGGCAACATGGTTATTTACAAGTCTGTTTACTCTTCTAGAACCATTGAATGATAATTTGAACAAGACCTGAATGTATTAAAATCCTGGTTAGACTCACACCAACTAACCCTCAACTGTAAAAAAATCTAAAGCTATATGATTTTGAACCACTCAAAAACTATCAAAAATATCCCAAACTGCTTCATATAACTCAAGCAAAGCAATTCTTTGGAAAGAGTGTCTTGGTACAGGGACATCACCATCTGCCTAGATCCTAACCACTAATTGCAATACCATATCCAAGTCAGCAGATCCAAAGTTAAACTCTTCTAGGCATGGAAAATGTTCCTCTTCTTCAACCCTACAGCCAGAGCAGCAGCTGGTAAATAAGTTCTCTTTCCACAATTTGGATATAGTCTACCTCTTATTATAGCCAGCTGTAAGAAAAAAATGTATCCACCCACCCTTCAAACATCTGCATACAACATTTTCAGGGGAATTAATCTCTTCCACAGAAGAGAACACCACTGCCCAAGCTTGTCCAAAGCTAAATGGTTTCCAGTTCCCAAAAGAAATAGTCTACTATTAGGCTTTGACCTGTTCAAACTGATCATTGAACAAACCTTCTCATGTTTTGCACTTAGATTCCTGCCAACTTATAACCTAAGATCAATGAATAATTCAACAACTCAATATACAAACATGCCTTTTCCATTCTTAGCCCCCCAAAATGGGATTCTACCCCAGATGTATTTATTTATTAATTAGAGATTATTTACATGGATCATCCATCTGGGCATGTTTCCCCTTTAAAGAGGGGGCCCAAGGAGAAAAGCTCCATTTATAAATACATGTACTGAAAGTACAGAAAGATGATAAGAAAAATTGCAATGAATTTAAACAGTTTAACAGAAGGAATTCAAATAAAACACAAAGAAAATTTAAACAGAGTTTTACAAAATATAACAGAATATATCAATAGACAAAAAAATGTAAGTCATGAATTAAATCTAATATATAGTTACAATAATGGTTCAAAACAAAGAAAGGAGAAGGAAAGAAAAGAGAAAGTAATTTGTAAGAGCAAGCTCTTAAAAAGTGAGATATGAAGAAAAACATATTTAGGTAATGTGCTGGCAGAAGTGATAGTAATGCAGTAGTGTAAAGGAGAAGCAAGGCAAGAAGACTAGTTTGAGAGGCAACACCAGAAAAATAGGTAAAGGTGCCTGCACAGGAAGTGGTTGGATCATGCACTGGATGTGGTAGAGTTTGAAGTAGATGATTAGTAGATAAACTAAATGAGAAGAAGCTTGGTGAGGTTGAGTAAGAAGATGTAGGATTATGGTCACGAGGAAGGGTTGTAAGCAGCCAGTGTATGGGTTGTGGCTGAGTAGATGGAGATGCAGAAGGGATGCAATATGAAAGGGGAGAAAGAAGATGGGGGAAAACCAAGGTAGTGAGCTAGACGATGTTGAAGGGGAATAGCAGGATGTAATAAAATAACATTTTTTTACATCTGCTCATGACTTCATCTCCTCCTTTCCATCTCTTCACCTTTTTAACACTTCTAACCTTTACTTAAGTTATCTTATTCTCATCAAGCTCTACATAATCCATTCTTAACATACCATCTTTGGAATAATGCTCTGTATGGCATACTGGGCTGATTATATGTATTATTTGCTGCTTGCCTGCATTTTCACACTTTGATTGCTTGCATATTGATTATGTTTTTAATATTATAGTCTCTTCCTTGATTGTATACCTTGGGCTGAACCTTAAAATGGTTCACTGAGACCAATGCACTGCCCCAGTCAACAAATAAATAAATAAAATACTAGATTCACGAAGCTCCGTGCAAGAATAAGGCTATTTTTGCACAAAGTGGTTCGAGTCCATGTAGGATAGCAGATTGCATACACATGAAGGCGCGCTGCTATCTAAACTAAATGGACACAAATAGGAACAATCACAAGAGGCATGTGTCAGCAGTCCAAGCACCAGAAACATGCCCCCTTCACTCTGAAAGTGCTGTACGGCACTTTCTGACATGGATGAGTGTCAAACTATTTAATATTAGATTAATATTAATGAAACCAAAAGGAGCAACTAGGCTGATGCAGAGTCACAAGTAGAAATGAAAGGCAAAATCCTCAGGTTAAAATCCAAATGAAAGGCAAAATCCTCAGGTTAAAATCCAACTTTAATTCCACTGCAGGTCAGATAAGCGCTTTCACTCATTCATTTGAGCTTCATCAGATCATGTAACAAAGACCTTCAAGTACATAGGCTACATTTATACAGTTAAAACATCTCCTATTGGCTGCTTCTTGTTACATATTCATGAGTTAATCTAAGCTTAAAGATATATGCACATATAAGCATGCTAAGATGTATAAAATGACAAAGTGAATATAAAAAACATATAAAACATATAAAAACTCTCCATGAACACTCAAGATGCTCTAATAAATAGGTATATATAAATATATATATCAAAAGAAATCTATTTCAAGGGGTAAAAACATATATGTTCCATCATTTATTATAAAATCTACAAACATTCCGTTTGTTTAACATAGGTTTAATGGAGGCTCTCTCATTGAGACCTAAACCCCTATCTGCTCTCAATCTAACTATCCACATACTCTCCTTACTCTCAGTATGGTTCCTGATGTCACCTCCTCGTATACTGGGTTTAATATTCTCAAGAGCTCTAAATAGGAAATAATGTTCAGGACCTGCTTGGCCTACGTGCTTAGCTAAGGCATTGTGAGGTGAAGCCTTCCTAATGTGGTAAAGATGTTCTCTTATCCTGTCTTTAAAACGACGATTGGTTTTGCCAACATAAAATGCATCACATATTTGGCACACTGCCAAATAAACTATATGAGTAGTATCACAGGTAGCTACAGCACGTATGCTAAAGTTAGTGTGCATGTCAGGATGTTCAAAAATGGACTGGGGTCAAGAGAATTACAATAATTACAGCGTCCACATGGTTTTGTGTGTTCAAGAGGCATTGACCATTCATCCCTTTTTGAATAACATAACATTCTCCTTAAATTTAATTTGTTCCTATATAAAAAAGAGGGTTTAGTCCCCACAAGTTTACCGATGGTGTCATCAGTACAGAGAATAGGCCAGTGTTTCGTAATAATATTCTTGATTGCTGGACAATCAGTACTATATGGTAAAGAAACCCTTACATGAGTTGATCTCTCATCTCTACCATTGTCTATTGTAGCGGATCCACCAGTAATAACTGGTCCAAAATAAGGGGCTGCTCTGTTCAGTCTAAGTTTATTGACATCTAAGAGGTTGGACTCAGGGCCGGTGCTAGCATTTTGGGGGCCCCCAGCAAGGTTCAAGTTGGGGGCCCTACTCAAGAGAACATGAAGCGTGACCACATTGCTATTGCACCTCCTTCCCTGTCAAGCTCATCCAGCACCATTTAACCACTAGTGTCACTACATTCAGATCATTAAGAATTTGTGCCAAGCCCAGACTGGCATTTAGTACCAAGGTTACATTATGATAAACTTCTGTACTACAGTACGGTAGCCAATCACAGGTACACACTGACTGACACTTAATACCAATGTTGCACTAAGACAACCCCCTGTACCACAGCATGGTAGCTACTCACAGGTGTGCACACACTGACTAGCATTTAGTGCCAATGTTACAATCCTGATAAACCCCTGTACCACAGCAAGGTAGTGACTCAGGTGCACATGACAAGGTAGCAACTCACAGGTGCACACACTGACTGGCATCGAGTACCAATGTGACATTATGAAATCCCTGTACCACAGCAAGGTTGCCACTCACAGATGCAGACACTGACTGGATACTCAACTGCCCAGATTTTCAAAGAATGTCCAGATGTGACTCTTGTTTGGTCTGTTTTGTGGCAATCATTGATGACTGAATTCATTAAATGACAGGCATTTCAGTTTATACCCTTCAGAACATCTATGGCAACATTCAGTTTATAACAGCAATATTTAAAATTTGCCCAGATCTTTGGGGCTGGAAACCCATTATCTGTGGCTTTGTCCAGATTTTGTGCCATGAGATAAAGAGCTACAGCTGGCATTTAGTAGCAATGTTACATTATGACAAGCCTCTGTACTGCATCAAGGTATCCAGTCCCAAAGAGGTACACAGACACCTACACTGACTCCCCAAAGACACCCACATTGACTGGCATTTAGTAGCAATGTTGTTACATTACGACAAGCCTCTGTACCGCATCAAGGTAGCCAGTCCCACAGAGGTACACAAACTCCCAGACACAGACTCCCACACAGAGAGACAGAGACACAGACTCCCACATAGAGAGAGACAGAGACACAGACTCCCACACAGAGAGAGACAGAGACACAGACTCCCACACACACAGAGACAGAGACAGAGACTCCCACACACACAGAGACAGAGACACAGACTCCCACACACACAGAGACAGAGACAGAGACTCCCACACACACAGAGACAGAGACAGAGACTCACACACACACAGAGACAGAGACTCCACACACACACAGAGACAGAGACTCCACACACACACAGAGACAGAGACTCCACACACACACAGAGACAGTTCCTTCCACTTCATCATGCATGCCATATGCTCTGGTGCTCTGTCATGGCTGTGTAAAGCTTTGGACATCTCTCTCCATGCTTTGTAACCACCTGACCTGAGAAGATGGTTAGAATGTCCAAACAATTTGCATGGAAAGCAAAACAGTGCATCCTTTGAGACCGAATATGTCAGCCAAGTGCGTTTTGCTCTCGCTCCATTAGGCAGCACATGGAAGTAGTTCTCAGATGTAAATCTTCTTTTCTGCTCATTGACTGGGAACTGTGTTAACACCACTTGCACAGGTCCATGCTGAATGGCAGCTACCCTAAACTCATCCCTAATCAAGTCTGGCCAAGTCCCTAGATCCTCCAAAGATGTACCCGACACTCCCTGCAAGTCATAGGCCACATCTGTCACTATGGAAGTATGGGCTCCTTCTGTATCAAAGTCTGGTGATCCAGGCAACACCTCAGGTGAGTCTGCATTTGCTGCCGTGCTTTCACCCATGGTAATGGCTGTAGGTCCACAGGAAGTAGCCTGTGGTGTGGCCGGAAGAAAGTTGTTACTTTCTAGTGAAAGGATGCTGGCCTCACAGTGGTCAGACTGTAATGCAAAACCATTGTGTTGTCCTGAAGGCAGACTTTTCCTGAATCTCCCTCACTGATGAGTCACAGAAAAATTTCATAATGGAACCCTGTCTCTTTGCATCCTCATTTCTCTGCTGCTGAAGCTTTCTTTTGCTGCTCCTGACAAATATGTGCTTCATCTCTAACTGGGAATGGAAGTAAAGCAGAATTACTACATATACAGAGTCCTTTGGTCATACTGTTATTAAAAATGCTTAATGGCTTTCATTGACAGTCTATTGCACTGCAGGCAGAAAGACTGAAAATGACTAACCAGTAGGCACAAACAAGTAATGAGAGGCCCAGGTTACAGTTTCATGTTAGATATCGATCACTAGAGGTGAATGTCAGCTTTTTCTACACAATTCTTCTCCTGTCATCCCCCTAAACATGTGAAGTGGCCACAGATGATGCAAAAGATTGATATTACAAGCTTCTTAGACTAAAGTCTGAAAGAACTAATGACTAGGAGAGGCACAAGTTTGAAGGAGAACACACCAAATTGAGGCAAGACAAATGTTACGGTACAATACAGACTACACATGCCCACTCCCTCTCAATCTCTTAGCAGACTTGAACAAATCAAAATAATTTTTGAACAAAGGAGTGAAATCATGGATTTGCTAGACAACCTCATGTGTGAAGGATGAAGTGGCACACAGACTGGGAGACTGACATTCCCACAACCCCTCTTAGCACAGGATCAGTGTACAAAAGCATAAATCTAAGGAATGTACCATGCATTACGTGGAGGGTATGAAACAAGAAGTCCATTTCTGTTAGTAGCCTCAGCTGTCCACATTGTGCTATGCAATCACTGAGAGAGAACAGGCTAAAAAACAAACATCTGGACACAATTTTCACAGGCCCGTCAACCTCCTAAAATTGTCAACTTAATTCAGACAGCCAAAAAACTTGGATAGCAGAGCAGTGTTTGCAGTAGTATGCATTAGAGACATCAGTACATTCTGTGGAATTCTTACCCCCCCCCCCCATCTCGGCACAATTTTGGACAAAGTGAAAAAAAAATTACCAATGTGCTTACAGTCTGACACTCCCATTACAAAAAAAACTCCAAACAATGGACACTGCCACATTCTCACAGGCCCTACCCACACTCCCAAACTTTCAATAGCTATGGACCATAAAAATAAGTCATTGCAACAAAGCATATGAAGAACAGTTAGACAGCACTATAAACAGATAGCAGAACAGTGTTTGCATTAGCAGGCATTAAGATATCAGTACATTCTGGAATTCTTAACCCCCAAGTCTAGGCAGAATTCTGGATGAAGTGAAAACAAAAGTCATAGCATAAACAATGTGCTTACAGTCTGTGACCCCTATTAAAAATACTCCAAGCAAACAATGGACACTGCAACATTCTCACAGGCCCTAACCACACTCCAAACCTTTCAACACAATAAGTACGGACAATGATAAAAGGTAAGCCATTGCATCAGTACATTGTTGGTAAACAATAGTAGCATAACAGGGTGTGCATTTGTATACATTCGAACATCCACACCTTTACAACATTCTCACAGCTATTAACTACCCTCCTGACATTAGGCATGGTAAACAATGCACAAGTTCTCTCAACCTCCAAAGAGCATAATTCAGACAGTCAATAATAACTGCAGAACAAGGCGTAACATCAGGGATAGTTAAACAGTACTATAAACCTAGACAGCTGAACAGTGTTTACATTAGCATGTATTAAGATATCAGGCTCCATCATCCTCCAAATTACATAATCCAAACAGCCAAAAATAACTCAGAAGAAGCTGTAACACTAGGGATATTTAAGCCGTACTAATTCCCTCGACAGAACAGTATTTGCATTAGCATGCAACATAGGCGTAGCATTAACAATGTGCTTTAGTGTGTGTGGCCCCACATTAAAAAACTTCAGGCAAACATTGAACATTGCAACATTCTCACAGCCACTAACTACTCTCCCAACATTGGGCTTTTTAAACAATGTACAGGTACCAGCATACACTAAATTACATAATCCAAACAGCTAAAAATAACTCGGAACAAGCTGTAACACTAGGGATATTTAAGCAGTACTATAACCCTTAACAGAACAGTATTTGCATTAGCATGCATTAAGATACTAGTACATTCTGCAGAAACCCCCCCCCCCACCGGCGATGCGCAATAATCCTGGATAAAGTGAAAACAAAAAGCATAGGCATAGCATTAACAATGTCCTATTACATGACCCCCATTAAAAGGCTCCAGTCAAACACTGAACACTACAACATTCTCACAGGTCCTAACCACACTCCCAAACTTTCAACACATTAAGTACGGACAACGAAAACATTGCAGTCATTGCATCAGTGATTAGAACATTGAAGTTATATGCAATAGTAGTTCACAAGGCTTGCATTAGTATACATTCAAAACATCTATGCCTTCAACAGCAACATTCTCACAGCTGCAAACCACCCTCCCAACATTATGCATTTTAAGCAACGTACATGCCCCATCAACCTCCTAACCTCTCAGCACAATTCAAACAGCCAAAAAACTACAGAACAAGGTGCAACAGCAGGGATAGTGTAAAACAGTACTATAAACCTAGATAGCAGAACAGCGTTTAACAAATGTGTAAAAAAACTGAAACTTACTACAAAAACTGAAAACTTACTACAAATTCAGTTGACAAATCTACCAACAGTTTCAAAAAGTAGCAGTTGAAGCCAGTTCTTATCCCGAATACAAAAGATCCATTACTGAGCAGTCAGTCAACCATCTGGAAAATATACATTATACCCTTGCACAAAGGTGGAAGCTTGAGCGAACTTAAATTATAGGCCAAGAGCAATTCTTCCCCCGCTACCTAAACTCCTAGAGGAATGCATTCATTCTCAACCAATATTTTACTTGCCACTTACCCCATACACCCAATGCTATTGACTTAGACAGCAGCATCTCACAAGACTGCCCACCTATCCCTGCTCTAGCCCACAAGACTGCCCACCTATCCCTGCTCTAGCCAACTACAATATCCTTCTCTGTCCCATTATTTATCTCCCCTCCTTTTCATCACCCCTATCCCATTCTCTCTACCATTTACATATACAGCATAGATACTGCCAAAACAAAATCCTCTTGCTCCAAATAAGTTATACACTTTCCTAACGAATCGGCAATTAAAATTAAATGTATATTACACTTCACATTCCCTTATGTTGTCCCTCATATAAACAGAAGCCAAATTATTTTACATATTTCTAGCACATATACTCAAAAGCATTTCTTCCTGGGCATCCACTGAAAATGGATTCTATCCTACACTGTCCAGAAAACAAATGTAAAGTGAGTATAGTAAAATGAGTAAAGTAAAACTGCTATAACCACAGCCTCTCACCACCCATCCTTTTACCACCAGCACACACATATAACACAACCAGACCACCACACTCTCCGTACAAAAAACTCTACACAGTACCAAAATAAAACTAATACAACCACAGCCCCAAAATAAAACTAGTACCACTACAGTCCTCACCCCCAAACCTCCGAGCACAAAAACTGCACACAAAACTAAAATAAAACTAATGCAACCGCAGCCCACACTCCCCCAAACCTCTTAGTATGAAATATGCACAAACACAAGAAATATGAACAAAAAAAAATAAAAAATTATCCATCCTCTCCCAAACATAAAGATATACATAAACCCCAAAACTTATCTTTTTTCCTTTCAACAGAAGGCTGCTTCCAATACTCTGCTCCCCCTTCACGACTGAAGGCTCACCTGCTCTGTTCACCTTCCTCAGACCACTCAGTCCCTTTGAAGTTGCCCTTAAAAGGACAGTTTTGTCAGACCTTTTCAAAAGTTGTCCTTAAAAGGACAGTTTGTCAGACCTTTTCAGAAGTTGCCCTTAAAAGGACAGTTTAAAAGAGTATAATCCACAAACCACGACCGCTGCAAAGGCTTGATCCACCGCTGATCCGTTCCTGCTGTCCGTCCTCACGCTGGTCCAAACACGCCGATCACTCTGCTGCTGATAAGAAACACTCCTCTGTTGAAAAACAAGAGAAGTGATCCTTATTAGCTGCAGGTGCCTTTTTAAAGGCAGTTTGTGCAGGAAGTGATTTGCAAGGACCAATCAGGTCCTTGCTTCATCACTTCCTACTTAAAAAAACAAAAAAAAAACAAGGACTTAGTTCGCAGGCTGCTGCAGCCAATCAGATCCCCTGTTTCAGCGAGCGGACCTGATTGAGTGCAGCTTGCCAGCCAATCAAAAAAAAAACAAAAAACAGGAAAACGGAAATGCAGTTTCGCGACGACGGAGCAGCTAGATGTCCATGAGGAGCCGAGCCGAAGCAAAGTACACGCCGGTTGGACTAGTAAGTAACCCGCGGATGAGGATGATGGAGCAGCTAGACATCCACGAGGAGCCGAGCCGAAGTAGCGTAAATGCCGGTCGGACCATCGGGGCCCTTATTTGCGGGTAAGTAATCGGGGGTTCCGCGGGTGCCTAACGCCGGCTATGGTTGGACTCAATCTCTTGTGAGCTATAGCCCCGTTCTTCTAGCCTTATCTTGAGGTCACTCACTTCATTTAGGAAGCCTTCTTCTGTGGCATTTAGATGCTCTAATAAATCGGTATATATAAATATATATATCAAAAGAAATATATGTTTTTACCCCTTGAAATAGATTTCTTTTGATATATATATTTTTTATATATACCTATTTATTAGAGCATCTTGAGTGTTCATGGAGAGTTTTTATATGTTTTATATGTTTTTTATATTCACTTTGTCATTTTATACATCTTAGCATGCTTATATGTGCATATATCTTTAAGCTTAGATTAACTCATGAATATGTAACAAGAAGCAGCCAATAGGAGATGTTTTAACTGTATAAATGTAGCCTATGTACTTGAAGGTCTTTGTTACATGATCTGATGAAGCTCAAATGAATGAGTGAAAGCGCTTATCTGACCTGCAGTGGAATTAAAGTTGGATTTTAACCTGAGGATTTTGCCTTTCATTTGGATTTTAACCTGAGGATTTTGCCTTTCATTTCTACTTGTGACTCTGCATCAGCCTAGTTGCTCCTTTTGGTTTCATTAATATTATTTAAGTTTTTCAGGAGCACTGGGCGTTTATCCTGTTTGTCAGCAAGTGGTTTGTTCCTGTTTTATTAGCTTCATTTTTTCTTGCTGACTTTGGAGCAGAGTCTACTACCAGTGAACAGCGTTTGCTTAGCGCATAACTTTTGTTTGTATCTTTACCCTGCATACAGCCATTTTTGGCTACTTTATTTGTTACTGTGCTTTTGCACTATTTTTTCCATTATGCAGAGTCAGAGTGAAACTGTAGATATTGAGCTAGACTATGAGCCCCGAGGTGTAGACCTGGGCTCAGTCGCTCATCTACAGAAGAGGTTTGAATAGAATCTCGTCTGTTCAACAGTCACTTCCTGGCAATTCGGCGCTTTGGAGCGCTTTGATGATGCGGATACGGCGACACCCGACTTGGATGAGCTACAACGCCTGTTAGACAGTCTAGAGAAAAGACTTTGCACATTTGAAACGTTTGCAAACACAGCGCTTGCATTTTCGTTATTGTTTGGACACAAAAATTGTACCGAGAGGATTACGTATATTAAACATGCCCAATCAGGGGGAACATTATCCAGAGTTGCTTTCAAGGTGGCAGCGCCTGAACTTGGAGGTAAGCAAACAGTACATGGAGTTACTTATTGACTTTTTTGCCTCTGAAGAGGAGAAACTCATTAATAACATTAAGAAACAACAGAAGAGAATTTTTTCTTGTTTCCCAAGTACTGTAATAGAACCACTATTTGAAAGCCTGTTGGATGGAATATCAGCCTTAGAGCGAAACTTCTCCAACAGAAGAGAAGCAAGATAATTAGAGATCACAGAGATTTTAATTTAGGACAAGTCTTCGTTTGGCCTAAACATGGACATTATAGTGCTACCATTAAACCTAATGACTATACTAGTGTTAGACAACTGAGTTCGAACCTAGTACTGGTTCTGAAAATGTTAATGTTGTTAATAATGCTTGTGAAGCTGTGGATATTACTAACTGTGTACATAACAATGTATCGCCTAGTAATAGGGTACAAAATATAGCTAACATTAATAACACTACTACTTCCAATGATACTGATTATGTAATTACTATTTTACATAGTGAGAGTGGATCTAGCTCTATTAATACAAATAATAAAGAAGTTAGTCAGCCTACTACTGTGAATAATATTGCAGACAGAACTAACTTATATCCAGCAGTACATGTTGTGAAGGGACCGATCAATAAGAGGTTGTCAGTAGATGACGGCATAGTGAGATCCAAGTTACCTCACAAAGTACATACCACCATCACTACAGGAGTAGTAAGTGAGCTCCTTTTCCTCCCAGTCCGAAAGGACAAGAATATAACAAGGGACGCTCTATGAGCAGGGGAGACAGAAACGCAAATTATCAGAAGAGTATGTACCACATCAGACAATAAAGAAGATGTGGAAGAACAAAGTAAATTAGATACAGCTGAAATTTTGATACCAGCAGATTCTATGATACATAACATCTCAGGATATTTGTTGACTGAATGTGATGAGAAATTATTATGTAAAGGCCTAAACTTTATACCAAGTGCACACAGTAACTTTACGGACACTGTAGTAGACATGAGACTTTTCTGTCGAAATCTTATGCTTAAACTGCTATTTCATGATAAAACTGATAGTGAATTGACAGACAATAACGTTACTAGACCACCAAAGTTTAAGAAGCTTAGCAACTTTGTCCCACCTAATCATCCATTAGTTGAGGCATATTTGAAACTAACTGAGGATGATTTGTATGAATATTTTCTCTAAAGAAATATAGGAAGAATGGTAATTTGACTAGAGGGGAGCAGACTAGCTTACTTAAACTTCAGTCATTACAGTCCATAACCATCAAACCAGCTGATAAAGGTGGTGGATAGTAGTTATGGACACTAGCAAATATCATGATGCTATGATTAAACTCTTGGAAGATGATTTCTATTTACAAGTTAACGAACAAATAGTGCAAGCCACTATTAGTCACGTAAACAATATGTTATTAGATATGTTGAAAGGTGATATCTTGGATCAAGAATTGTTTGACTATCTCTTTGTTAAGAATCCACTTGTACCAACAATACATGGGTTACCTAAGATTCACAAAGACTCCATTGACCCACCAATGAGACCCATAGTGTCTGGTCAGGGTTGGATCACTGAAAACCTTTCTGTCTATGTTGAGAAACATTTGCGACCTATATTAAATAAGAACAAAGTTGTACTGAAAGATTCCAAACAGTTTTTAACAGATTTGTATGACTGCTTAGGTGGCATTTGTGACGTTGATAACTTGATTTTTGTAACGTTTGACATCAAGTCCTTGTTTACTGTGTTACCAAATAATATAGGCCTGATTTATATCACTGAGTATCTGCTTTTACATAGCGAATATACATCAGTTAAAGTAGACCTCATTGTACATTTCCTTGAACTCATTTTGAATAACAATCTTTTCACCTATGACAACAAGTTTTACCAACAGCGAGGTGGCGTAGCCATGGGCACACCTTGTGCCAACAGCTATGCAAACATGTTTTTGGCATTTTGGGAATTTGGGAGTCTCTTTAATTTAGAAATGTTTAAACAACATGTAACTTTTTATAGACGTTTCGTGGATGACGTTTTTGTTTTATGGAGAGGCAGTGTTGATGATTTGTTTGTGTTCCATACTATATTGAACAACCTCACTGGCTATTTAACCTTCAGTATGAATCACTCTAGAGAGAAGATAGAATTTCTTGACTTGTATATAGAAAAGTTAGCATGTGGTTTGATTAATACAGGTGTCTATAGGAAACCTTGCTATTTTAATACTCTATTACAGCGTGATAGTATGCACCCACAGCATATTTTTAAGAATATCATTAGAGGCCAGGGGATGATAACCTCTAGGCTAAATGCCACAGAAGAAGGCTTCCTAAATGAAGTGAGTGACCTCAAGATAAGGCTAGAAGAATGGGGCTATAGCTCACAAGAGATTGAGTCCAACCTCTTAGATGTCAATAAACTTAGACTGAACAGAGCAGCCCCTTATTTTGGACCAGTTATTACCGGTGGATCCGCTACAATAGACAATG
The DNA here is from genome assembly GCF_019279795.1 of Protopterus annectens. Taxonomy (NCBI): domain Eukaryota; kingdom Metazoa; phylum Chordata; order Ceratodontiformes; family Protopteridae; genus Protopterus; species Protopterus annectens. Next base: position 1,479,086,964 of record NC_056733.1, on the reverse strand, counting down.
GTAGAGATGAGAGATCAACTCATGTAAGGGTTTCTTTACCATATAGTACTGATTGTCCAGCAATCAAGAATATTATTACGAAACACTGGCCTATTCTCTGTACTGATGACACCATCGGTAAACTTGTGGGGACTAAACCCTCTTTTTATATAGGAACAAATTAAATTTAAGAAGAATGTTATGTTATTCAAAAAGGGATGAATGGTCAATGCCTCTTGAACACACAAAACCATGTGGACGCTGTAATTATTGTAATTCTCTTGACCCCAGTCCATTTTTTGAACATCCTGACATGCACACTAACTTTAGCATGTAGCTACCTGTGATACTACTCATATAGTTTATTTGGCAGTGTGCCAAATATGTGATGCATTTTATGTTGGCAAAACCAATCGTCGTTTTAAAGACAGGATAAGAGAACATCTTTACCACATTAGGAAGGCTTCACCTCACAATGCCTTAGCTAAGCACGTAGCCCAAGCAGGTCCTGAACATTATTTCCTATTTAGAGCTCTTGAGAATATTAAACCCAGTATACGAGGAGGTGACATCAGGAACCATACTGAGAGTAAGGAGAGTATGTGGATAGTTAGATTGAGAGCAGATAGGGGTTTAGGTCTCAATGAGAGAGCCTCCATTAAACCTATGTTAAACAAACGGAGGAATGTTTGTAGATTTTATAATAAATGATGGAACATATATGTTTTTACCCCTTGAAATAGATTTCTTTTGATATATATATTTATATATACCTATTTATTAGAGCATCTTGAGTGTTCATGGAGAGTTTTTATATGTTTTATATGTTTTTTATATTCACTTTGTCATTTTATACATCTTAGCATGCTTATATGTGCATATATCTTTAAGCTTAGATTAACTCATGAATATGTAACAAGAAGCAGCCAATAGGAGATGTTTTAACTGCATAAATGTAGCCTATGTACTTGAAGGTCTTTGTTACATGATCTGATGAAGCTCAAATGAATGAGTGAAAGCGCTTATCTGACCTGCAGTGGAATTAAAGTTGGATTTTAACCTGAGGATTTTGCCTTTCATTTGGATTTTAACCTGAGGATTTTGCCTTTCATTTCTACTTGTGACTCTGCATCAGCCTAGTTGCTCCTTTTGGTTTCATTAATATTATTTAAGTTTTTCTGGAGCACTGGGCGTTTATCCTGTTTGTCAGCAAGTGGTTTGTTCTTATTTAATATTAGAGCTTGGCTCTAATATTATATAGTAAATGAGAGTTTGCAGACACTGAAATGTAAATAGCTAACACAGTGTCGGTGGACACTGAAAATAAAAAAAAAAACACAAACACCTATCAAAGGCAGCAGCCTTCAAGTAAGGCATAAAAACTAAAAAAAAAAAAAGGAATAATATTTTTTTTCATGAAATAAATCCGAAGTTTAAGCGCCACACAGTTTGTTTATGTGATGCGCCGCTATGCTTAGCCTGGCTGAAATCCTGAAAATGATAGACAAGTGCTACTGTGATAGAAAATGTCATTAAGCTGCTGTAGTGTAGTGGTACTGCCATGGTATCGCATGTAAAACATGCTCAGTTCAAATTCCCCTCTGCCAAATTATTTAACAAACTTTTAAGGAATTTGAATGATAGATGTCAATCATATGTCTCATGTATAGCACAGTAGGGGAGGGAATATGTAAAATATAAACATAAGAAACAATTTATAACTTTAACAAAAAAAAAAATAGATTTAAGCAATGGTTTGCTAGTGTAAGTATTGCTTACCTGCATTCAGTTCTTCTTAGCTGGTGTAAGCATTGCTATGCGGATTTGCCTGGAGCTAAGCATAGTATAGCATATTAAAACCGGCCAATCATGAAAAAGTGTGGGAAAACAGCCCTATTTTAACTGCACATACGGGAATATAAACATAACCATTTGGGATTGCATACAGCAGGACCAAAATGGCTGGTATCGGAGAAGGTGTGCGCTTCCGAGCACAACGTTGGGGCATCCAGGAGTCCAGGGTCATGGTTGGGCTCCTAGTTAAAAACCATGACAGCAGACTGCTGCAGGGCCAGTACTCGGAATCACAGTACAAAGCAGAGGCCTGGGACCAGCTTGCACATGATCTCAACATTGCCACTGGCATACCCTGGACTGGTGAGCAGATACGTCATCACTATAATGACCTGAAGCAGAGCAGGGTTGCACTCTTGGACCAGTTCATCCAATAATCCCAAGCACAGGATATCACAACTGTCTGTAAGTATGCAGTTTTATGTATCTCTAAATATGGAAAAAGTTCAACTTGTGACTGTGCAGGTGTGATTAATGTGTGATGTCTCCCCATACAGCTGCTGCAGAGAGGTCCCAGAATGTGCAGGCTCATGCAAAGTGACTGGCCCGGTTGCATCGGCAGTATGGTGAGTACATAATACCCCCTACTATTAGCAGTGAGAAATCAAAATTATAGTAATGGTAGTACTGCTTGTATATATAATTGTACTGTAAAAGTCAGGAATAAATGCCTGTGTCAGGCTGCCAGTGTTACAATGGAGTATTCTCAGCTGCTGTTTAAGACAGATATCAAGTAACAAACAAGGTACAATATGCAGGAGAAGAATATTAAATATGTATGAGTGTGTCTGAGTGAACCTGCCAAGAAAGTGCCATGTCAGGGCTACTGTAGCAGTTAGAAATGAAAAGCATTCCCCTGTGCAGATCATGCAGGAATAGTAATTTTGGAGGTCTGAGTTGTACACAGATATGTATGTCAAAACTAATAAAGGTGATCCCAAATACTGGTGTGTGTCATCTCACTTGTACCTGATAAATAGAAATCTGTATGTCCTGCAGAATCCATTAACTGAGGTGAACTGATTTAGCACTGCTTGTCTGGAAACCTTAAAAAGGGCATGTCAAATAACTAGAAAAAAGCAACAGTACATATTCCCATCAGAATATGTTTTACTTGTTTGTCTGCCAGCATTGTCATGTGGTAACATTTCCATTTCAGCCGTATGTAGCTGTGAATGTACTGAGAAATGTATAAGGCTAACAGGTGCAGACCTAAAACCTACACTGTGTACTCAGGAATCTAAATTGCAATATGTAGTTGTAAAACAGTCAAATGTGCAACCCAGCTAATGTGCACGTTTCACAAACAGTGACACCAATATCTGTTGTATATGCATAAAATGTACTGAAAATGGGAAACAAATAATGCAACATGATAATAAAAGTACTGTGGACAGAAATATGTACTAGATAGAAATGTCACAAGCAAAGCAAACCATTTTTCCAGTAGCTCAGTCTGATAAGGATTAGGCCTGTAGTTCAATTTTGCACACACAGCACGGTTCGAATACAGGGATCACCACTAACATCTCAGTCTGGTTCTACAATTTTAAACTGCAATCTGAATAGAAAAAATAATGTACTGCAACACATGCATTTTCCATACAGGGCACACAGGTAAACCAATCTGAATAGAAATACTAGTATGATGTGTATAACTATGAAAGGTATACAATTGCTGTGTTGACCAGTGCCAGTCCTACAAATAGATGCAAGCTAGACATCCACACTCTGCAGTCTGGCCCAGAAAAGCCCTTCAAGTGTCACGCTGTCACGGATAGTTTCCACAGTTGACAAGAAACCTGCACACAGAGAATGTCCCAGTAGATGTATGTGAAAGACACAACACACACTCCAGGGCCTGCAACTAAAATGTGAATCTGAAATATGTGTAGAAACAGCAATGTAATGCGCACACAGTTCATCTGGACAGGCCCACGGGTAAAGAAATTGGAATAGAAACAGGTCGGATGTGTATAACTAAAATAAGGATACACTTGCTCTGTTGATATCTACAGCTGTTGGTGTGCTGTAGCAGCCCCATGGCCCAGGTAGAGTGTAAGTGTGGTCAGAATGTACAGTAGTGAATAGTAGTGTGCTGACAAATGTACTTGATAGCAGTTGTCAATTGAATCTGTTCCCTTTCCCCACCACTCAAATGATCCAACTATCACATTCAAATCAACATGGATATGTTCCTAAACAAACCTCTACTGTTGGGATTGTTGTTCCATTTGGTTTATCACTGTTTAAACTGTGTGCATATTAATATCCCCTGTTGAATAGCTATCTTATTGCCTGCCTGACATACCATTAACTGGCATGCTGTTGCAACCCTGAATATCATTCCATATATGCATGTGTTCTGTTTGCTATGGCACTGTTATAATTGCACTGTTTTGGGTTAATGGGAATATCATGCATGCTATGTTGACTAATGTTGTAATGTGTTGTGCATGACTAACCAATATTCATTGTTAATTTCCACACCATAGCACATATGGGAAGACAGATCCACCTGTCCCACCCCACCTGGCCGAGGCACTGGGTCCCAGCATGTCTGGGACCCAACCCAGACCTCCCTCATCTGCTCGTCCTGCACCACCCTCAGGTGGAACCACTGCAGGGGATGGGGCTCACCCCCTCCTGCAAGATGGCGTGGTGAGGACATTGTCACCCAGGATGAGGTCTGTGGCATGGTGCGCATTGTCCTCCAGATGGAGCTGGATGACCACCTGCACCAGGTGGAGGGCGGGCTGTCACAGCTAGAGAGGCAGGCAGCCCCTCCAGCTCAGCCCCCAACACAGCCACCTTTGGGCCTTTGAAGGAGTAGTGATGACTGCCATTGGGTAGGGACATCAGTGCCACTGCTACCATCTTGGGGGCTCATGAGCCTCAGATTCCCAACCACCCTCCCCGTCAAGGTGTCTACCCCCCATGTGTCATACACCACCCCTGTCTGCTGTTTTGTCTGTCTTGTCTGTCTGCAAATGCAACCTCTGCTACCAAACCACCCTCACCACACTTGCAAATAATCCTTTCTTAACATCCAACTCTCACCTTAAAAAAAGGGCATCTGTCCTACAAACAAAATGTCCCATACAAAGCACTGAATTTTGTCCAGAGACATGTACCCAGAACACAATCTAACCCTACCAATCATCCATATTGTATGATGCCCACACACCTCCCTGTAGGGTGTGAGGCTCTAAATTCTAAATTGCCCACATTGAAAGCAGCTGTTGCTGCCAAGAAAATGCAGAGCTATGGTCCTTTCCTACACCCGTCCTGCACATCCCTATTTGTTTCTCCTCTTGTTTGTCCCCCTGCTTTCTCCACTTTTACCACTTTCCTATCTCCCATTTTTATTTTCTTTATTTGGAATTAGCTCAGGTTTAAGCAGATGTAAGTGAGCGTAATCGAAGTTAAGCTTAAGTAAGCGGTGCTTATCTCCGTAAAAACCCATGCATATGAAACCATAAGACTGAATTTTCAAAAGACTGAAAATTCACTTGACTGAACCCATAAGACTGAAATCCATAATACTGAATTTCAACATACTAAATTGCAAACTGGACCATATAAAGCCAGAGTAGGTGGGGGCTATGTCCCCCACACCCCCACACCCCCATATGTAGGGGGCTGTGCACCCCATACCACCCTAACTATATATACTAACTCCAGCACTGAATTACAGTTGGGAGAAGGGCATATACATTTCACGTACCTTACAGCAGTCTACATGCTGCCACTACTCTGCCCGTTTCCCCACTTTAGTGCGATCCTGGAGTTAGTATATATAGTTAGAGGAGTGTGGGGTGCACAGCCCCCCACATTGGGAGGTGGGGGGTGGCGTAGAACCCCACCTATTCTGGTTTTATATGGTCCAGTTTAAAATTTAGTATGTTGAAATTGAGTATTATGGGTTTCAGTCAAGTGACTTTTCAGTCTTTTGAAACTTTTTGAAATTTCAGTCTTATGGTCTCAGTCAAATGAGTTTCAGTCAAATGAGGTTTCTATCATACGATAGGGATCCATATATATATATATATATATATATATATATATATATATATATATATATATATACATGTATATATATATATATATATATATATATATATATATATATATATATATATATATATATATATATATATATATATATATATATATATATAGAGAGAGAGAGAGAGATAAAAGAATACAACAAATGCATATATCACCAAAGGCACCAATAATGGGGGTGAGGGGACCCAAATTAAGTGCCTCTAGTAATTAGTGATATCAACCCCTCCTCCACAGCCAAACAGATCTGCCTTGCAACACAATACCAACACTTGCAAGTCTCATACCCAGGACCCTACACAACATAGCCACAAGAAGTTAACAGTAATCCATCTCAGCTGTATGATGTCAGGATGCTATCAATAAGATATCATGCAGAACAGTCTGTCTATCATATGGAATGTACAATGTGAAAGCAGTACACATTCCAATGATACATACACACACACACATATATGCATATATATATGTATATATATATATATATATATATATATATATATATATATATATATATATATATATATATATATATATATATATATATATATATATATATATATATATATATATATATATATATATATATATATATATATATATATATATATATATATATATATATATATATATATATATATATATATATATATATATATATATATATATATATATATATATATATATATATATATATATATATATATATATATATATACATACATACACATATACATATATTACTACTTATTGATATGTATAGGAAGATACATATTTAGAGGGTGCACAGCATATTGAACAGTCAGTATTACCTACAGTTGCCACCTTTTCAAATGGGCAGTGTATGATTCACTCCTACAAAAGACAATCATTGCATGA
>NC_056733.1:1479060184-1479075184 GCF_019279795.1 Protopterus annectens | reverse complement strand
AGATTATGTCTAACAGCATGCATAGATATCCCCATTAACACAAAACACCAGATTTGGAGCAGTCATATAGCAAACAGAACACGTGCATATATGGAACCATAGTGGCCCTGACAATGGCATGCAGGTGACATTATTTGCAACAAACCATCAGTTATAGTGTTTCAACATGGAACATGACTACAAACACTTTGCACAAATTGTTGTACAATACAATATATGTCCCAACAGTAGGTTTGCTGTAAACATACCCATTGAGTTGTGTGTTCCGACTATTGTTGAAGATATGTAGAGGGGGAGACAGAGATGTGTATTAACAACTATTATATCCTTGCAGTATGAGGTCCTCAGAACTTTTTTCCTCTTTATGTCTTTCAGGCAGCATGTCACAGGAGAGCGTACTCTCCCCAGGAGAATGAAGTGAGTATACAACACCTGGTGCAGCACTACCACACCCTGTTTGGACATACAGCCCATGATCTGCAGGAGAGGACCACACTGTGGAATGAGCTCATCCACAGGGTAAACGATGTTGGCCTGCATAACCTCAGTTATGAGCAGGTCCAACATCAGTGCACTGACTTACTTCGCCATGCTTGTCAGCATGCTGCTGCACTTAGGAGAGACCAGCTAGCCACAGGGGGGGGGGTCATGCCATCCAGCCCCCCCCGACACATGCTGAGGAGCTCTTCACCAGCCGCGGGGCAACTTACCGCCTGCAAACACAAGATCCTGTGGAGAGCATTGTGGAGGTGGGTGCTACCCACACAATGGATGAGGATCATGCAGGTAAGGCCACAGGGCACATCAGTAGACCACTGTTGCTTATCCATCTGCATCTGTAGAGTTTAATCATGCATATGTGAGATAAAATATATATGGTCTGTTGCTGCATTGTAGTAATAAACAGATGTGCATAATCTGTAGTATTGTGGGTTTGTATTGTTGATGTACTGGAATGCTGCTCCCACCCTGTGCCAATGCCACGGATGTGGCTACTGACATCACATCTCTCACACAACTATGTAGGTCCCTCTGGTATATGTCTGGGGCAGAAGCCTGTAGCTGGTGAGTATGGTGTTGTTTGTCCAGGTTTGCCAATATACTGGCCAGGTTATGGCCATAGTATTTACCATGCACACATTTAACACACCTACCCATAATGCATGCTGTACATGTTCACTTATTGTTGCTGTTAACTGCACTGCATCACAGTGGTCACCATGGTGGCATATCTGAAGGGTATGTAAAAGTCCTGCAATATAACTACCAACCTTTCATTGCAAGATGTGTGCACAGAGATGAACATAATGGTGGGACAAATGACCTACAGTAGGAACATGTCTGAAACATCACGCTTATACAGTGCTACAACAGCGTATATACCACTATTACAATGGCAACTGTTACAGATCTACACAACACCATATCATAATACTGCATTCTACAACCCTTACAACCTGCAATGTGGTCCTAACATGACCAATGAATGTGTAATATGGAATCCTATGTTAGGACAGCAAATATAGGGAATACATACCTTAACAAACACTAGAAGCACATGTGTGCATACACTCCAAATAACATATTGTGGAAGCAGATTTTGAGGTGCTGACAGCATGCATTCTTCATGTGTATGAACCTTCCAGCAAGTAAAGGTCCTCAGTGTCACACCAAGAAATGGTCTGCTGTCCAAGATGCTTATCCATCAAATGTGTCCACATACCTGCAATAGAGGCAGCCATGGCTTGCACGCATCTTACAAGTCATGGAATGGATCCCATACCCAACAGGTAGCATGCAGGAGTGGGACATGTAGCCTTACCTCACCATTGCATATACCATGTCAAACAGTGTACACAGCCATGTATGTGGTGAGGATGTATGGGACAAGATTAATGTAGAAAATAACAGATGGCCATCCAAGACAGATGACTACACATGTTGCAAAATGGTCATGCAGGCTGCCTAGTAACATGCCGCAACACAGAGGGAGTTGCAGGAATGTCTATCAGGTACTGGCTGTGCAGTACCTGTGTCGACAATCGCCTAGACTTTGCATAAGTTTGGCTCATGGGTTAGAGTAATCAGATGGGACAGTTGTTCCACAGGAAACATCAGCCAGGGCTCTCTACAGGTAGCATATGCATAATATCAAAAGTCCCCAAAAGGCATTTGTTGTAATGCATACTGTTGTACCAAGACCAAGTTGGAAACCTACAGACAGTATCTATTAAGATACATGTGCTGCACAACAAACACCTCACCCCACCTTAGGTCCACCATCCATCTGTGCCTTGCTGGTGGAAGTGTACACCTGTATGTTTGCCATTCATTAGCAGGAACTAGGCCAGTACATATGGTGTTCAGAATTTGGGACATTGCAAAATGACACACATTTGTAGCCCATAGTTGTCAAGCATCTGCAAAAAGGCTGAGGATGGGGTGGGGGTGTCATCCTGAAACACAACAGTAAACTGAAACAGACATCCAAAGCTCACTAAGAATGGCTGTATCTGCACACAGTCAAGGTCATGAATTGTGGCAGACATAACCCTGACTCCACAGCAATAGTGACGGCACTGGGTGACCTCCAAGGGCTGTGCACATGAGTTGACCTTGCAGTCATGCAGAGTTAGGGGACATTTGTAGAGGAGAGTGACCAAAATACTGGCAAATGCAGATGGCCCATGCTAGTATACTCCTTCTAGGAATAGTGACTGCTGTAGTACACTTAGATGTTGCAACAAACCATCATGATAAGGGTGTGCACACATATGCACCCAGAAATTGTATGCATCTCAATCAACATCTGCACAATTAACACATTTGTTTGATACTGCATTTGATTGCACAGGTCATATATCACATATCAGGTTCATGCAATGTTACATACAGTAATGTGGTCCCATGGCATATCAGGGAAGAGGGTGCCATGTCAATAAGGGTGTGCACACTCCCCATAGCCACAGTATGGTTTGAAGGTTGTCAGTGTAATTATATTTTATTGGCCATACATGCACAGCTGATGATGAGATCTGTAAATCAGACAGTGACATCTGTCCACATATCATCTCAGGTATGTGTCAGACAAACACATATGGGCTGTGAGCAGCAGAGCAAATATAACTGACACACATATACACATTCAGCAATGGTGTTTAGACCTGTGAGGTATGGTGCACAGTACATGCCAGAGTGCTGAACAGGTGCACATCAATACTGTGCACATGGGTGCAGTGTGTTCCAGGGGAAGAGGCATCACCTACTAACACAACTCATGAATCACAGAGATATATAATATTGGTAACAAGGATTGAATATAGCTGCACTGCATGCTGTTGAGTGCCAAATGTCATGCATGTTGACAGATGGGTAATGAGAGGTCTGTGTGTAATATCTTTGTGCAACCTCACCTGTAAGTGCATGTGTCTGTGTTAATGTGTGTGTGTGTGTGTGTGTGTGTGTGTGTGTGTGTGTGTGTGTGTGTGTGTGTGTGTGTGTGTGTGTGCGCACTGTTAAGCAATGACGTACAGGTCTTAAAGTGCTTGTCTTGTTTCCCCTCACAGGTGGTGAGGTGGGTCAAGGTCCCTCCTGCAGGCAAACTGATGTTAGTGTCCATACAGACACTGATAATGATGATAGGTGTGTTGTGGCACAGGCAGAGTTGTCAGGGACTGAAGCTGCACCATCTTTTGACATCTCACTGTTATCTACCCCATCCCCACACAAAGTCACATTGCCTATACATACCCCATCACCAGTGGCTATAGATGAGGAACAGTTGGCGGGTAGTGGAATAGGACAGGACAGTGTGGTGTCTACGGCATGCATGTCTGGACACAGCAGACATAGCCGGATGTCCATTGGGGTACCACACAGGCAGGTGTACAGGGGTGCTCATAGGAGGGTTGCTTGTCATCATGCCCCTGGCAGAAGTGCCACATCTGGTGCCACCAGACACATGTTTCAGGCCATCATGGTGGTGCAGGCACATATGGGATGGTATACCAGACAGCATCTGAGGCTGCAGAGGGCTACTCATTCAGCTGTTATTGACAACATCCATGATCTTGCAGGTTCCCACTTGAATTTTGCAGAGGTCATGGATAGACAGTTGGGTGAGATGGTGGGAATCCTCGACCATGGAATATCTGTGCTTGAGCATATAGTGGGAGTAGTGTAACGGCCACGTGGACATAGGCCAGCAACACCAACAGCTGGAGGTAGATGTGGACATGCAAGAAGTCAGAGCCACTCCTGTAGTGGCACTACCAGTCCCAGCACTGCAGGGGGGGGGTGCTGTCCACACCACAACACAGCAGGCCATGTGCATGTGGCCCTGGCCGGTCCCAAGAGGGACCTGGATCCAGCAGACATATGTCATCATCAGGGGAGAGTACCATATTGTGGCTTGTACCTGGTGGTGCCCATGGAACCCCTGGCAAACACAGTTCACATGTCCATGGCCAGAGATGGTGAACTGCACACCCTGCTAGGTACGGTCTGCAGCTGTTCAACAAACCCCTATATAGGGCAGCCACATGGCATAACTGTGTGCATGCATACACACACACATCACCAACACAGCTAGGGCAACCCCATACCTACACACACCACATCACCACAGCCCAATTCATAATTAAACCCCCTCACACACACACACATGATGTCAAATGTATGACTCAGCTTATGTCTCTGGCAAATCAACAACACACCCTGTGCATATGATGATACCTGTGCTACATCCCTGTCATCTATAACATCAATGCAGGGACAGGCTAATATGGTTCTGATGCACAGGGTGGCTGTACAACGTGTACCACTGTAATGCTGTGTAACATGGTTTTAGCACTAAAGTGTAGCTGTCCAGCCATGATGCATTATAGCTGTTATTAACACTGACTGATTGTGGTCTCCATAATGTATTCCGTTTCTGTTGTACATGTCCATGTGTCAGCAGGATGTTGTCCTGCTGTTGTTTCCTACAAGGGGTATGGCACTGTGGTGACACCTTGACTGTGCCATATCCTGGGTACAGCTGATCACATGTCACAGGTCTGTATAACAGTTACTGCATGTGCCACTTGCCTGATAGGTCTGTGGGTGTATACATGTGAGTGCATGGTGACTGATGTCAGCAGCCCTTCTACAGTGCACAATGGTAAGTGTACTGGGTGGTACACACCACATATTTGTGTATAACACACACAGAGGCTTTGGTGTTGATGCAATACACAGAGAATACTGTACACATGGATGGATGTACTTGTGCAAGGAACAGATTTTAGCCTATGTAATTCCACCAAGACAGAATACGCACAACAACACATTGGGAAATAAGCAGTCTGCTAGTTTAATTTCATTGACGATGGTACTGGCAGGGTATATGTCCCCTTCCCCAATGTAGTGCAATTTTCAACTCGGTAAACATAGGTGTGCTGGTGTGGGTGGCACAGCCCTATCCTTTGGAGGGTGTGAGGTGCTGTAGAACCACAGATAGTGTGATTGACAACTACTTAAAGTGTTAACATGAACTGTACAGTATTACAGCCAACTACACGGGGGGATATACTCAACAATAACTGCAATTATGATGGCTGTATCCACAAGAACCACACCCAGCTATATATATATATATATATATATATATATATATATATATATATATATATATATACCAACCCCAGTATCAGTGTACAGATAGGGACCTAAACCTTGTCACCACAGATATACAGTGGGGAAGAGGGCATTTACACATCTACTACTAGTTGTGATGGAATGAATTTCCACAGGATGATACTTGTGAAATGTCCTCCTGGGAAATCTATATTCTGAAAACTGAAGTAGATCCCTTCACACACACACACACACACACACACACACACACACACACACACACACACACACACACACACACTTATTTGGCAACACTAGGACTAGAACCTCTACCTAGGTATGTAGTGCTACTGATGTGTGTGGCCTTAATTGCACACACCACACAGCTTTTAGGATGAGGTGTGTTCCAGATTACATGTTAAGTGAAGAACATCACCAGGCCCTGTACATTATGGTAATGGGGGATGTACTGATTGTTTATGAGCAATATATAGTGTGACATACTGTCATATACACTTTGACAAACACATACCAGTCATAGGCACATCTGAGAGACCTGGGCATATCAGTGCTAACTACCTTGTTAGTGTGTCCATTCTGTTACAGATAAGTTGCACACAGCACATGCATCAGTGGGCTGGACAGTGCTATCAGTACCTGTATTGTTGATGGTGACAGTGGTCCCTATACAGTGGAACATGGGACATGTACTGGAGGTACCATGGTGTAAAGACAGTATACCCAGCACCCACACCCCACAGTGGATATTGTACTTTCCAAAATCCATGATAATAGTCTGACATACCCGCCATCACACATTGACCAGGACTGCAATACAACCCCTTGTCTATCTCAAGAGTGCTACTACAGGGATATGCATCTAATGCACATACCACAGGGATAGTAGTGTGATGCATTGTCATGGCTCTCCTACAGTTAGTAACATCACTGTCCCTAATACTGTGTGGCAAGGTGTATTGTATTAGGAGAACATGACCTCAGAATGCTGTACTCTACAAATATACACACTAGCACACATACACACATTTGCCAAAACTCAGAGGGTATCCCATGCCTCTCAACCCATTTGTACAACAGGGTTGTGCTGGTACTGCAAGCTCCAGGTAGCCCATAGGGTGAAGAGAGTAACAAGGTACATGTAATGTCCATTACAGCAGCAGCCACATCTAACTATGACAATGGGGAGTGCAGTGGGTGTAAAGGGCCCCAGGGTATTATCAACTACAGGTCTACAAACACACAGACATTGTTATTCTCAGTAATGCACACATAAACATTTGTCAGTACTGGGGTCCATCGATGCAGGTGATCATAGATGTCTACCAGGATACTGTCCATGGAGAGATGGGAAGAGTAGGGGATGCGTGTACAGTGGTATCATGCCACCTGCCACTTGCCAGCAGGCCATCTATCAACAGATACTACAGGGGTGATTCTCGGGGTGAGAGTTACATGCAACATCCAATCATCTGGTTGCCTCTTGCAGAGGGCCAGTGTGGTGCTTCAGTTGACATGTATGCAACATGCATTACATATCATGGTCAGAGTCTGTCTTGGAGACCTGTACTCAAACATGTTCTGTTGACTGTTGTAGTGTAATTGAGGAATCCATGGCATGTGGTGCATACAGCATGTGGATTGCTAGCTGTGGCATTCATAACACAGCTGTGCAGATATTTCAGTGCCACTCAAGCATAGATTGCTTGTAAGCAGCCAAGATGGAGTCCCGACATCTGCACGTCTGTACAGAGGACAGACAGACATCAGCTAGCCAACTGTTTATGCAGTAGGATGACTGTGTTGACAGATAGACGTCTGACATGGATAGGTATGCCATTACTACATGACAGCAGCCCTCAATGACATGTCCTATACACACAGTAGTCTACAGGTAATATCCACATATCAGATCAATATCCAGTATGACATATTTAATGACACACAGCTCACACACCAAGAACATGACAGTGAGTACTCAGAGTCCATCTTTGCATGCAGGGGTGTTTGGTTCCAGTAGTACAATATGAAATCTTCTTTTACTTGTGAAAGCAGTGTCAACAGTAGTAACGTAATGATAAACTACATGTAGAAAAAATCTGCACGCTATGCCAAAGTCCTGCTAAAACTCCAAAGCACGAACAACACCAAATGAAAAGCAACAGGACACTGCTGTATGTATGTAAAACCAAATAAAATTTAATCAAGATAAAAGACACTGGGTAAGCGCTTTCGGGATACACCCTTCATCAGACAAAGACACATTATACAAACAGCATTTTAAAAGATGAAGCAGCCAATGGCATCTAATGAAAAACCCGCCTATTTAAAAGGGTGGGTTTAACTGGTATGACATCATTTAATCCTGGTTCCCTGTGTGCCATAAACTCAATGATCCATCTGGATTCAGCCAAAGCTGTCTGATGTTTAACATCTCCCCCCTATTGTTCTGCCTAATGTTGACAATGGCTCTAAATTTGAAACTATGTGTTGGGTTTCCACTGATATGCCTGTACAAGGCATTACTTAAATCACTAATCCTGATGCTACTCAAATGCTGTAGGATTCTAACCTTAAACATATTGTTAGTCATTCCTACATAAAAACAGGGGCAATCAACGCATTCAGCTAGGTACACTATATTAGTGGTCCTGCATGTGGCCTTCCCTTTTAAATGAAACACCTTCCTAGTTATTGGATGCATAAATATAACTTCCTTGTTAATGTAAGCACAGGCCTTACATATCTCACAGGGAAGTGTCCCTGCCATGGTCTTAAAGGATCCACTATGAGCACTCATCCTTTCATTACACAATAAGTCCTTAAGGTTCCTATTCCTCCTGTATCGAAATCTGGGACTATTGTCAACGATACCCCTAAGTCCAATATCACTAGTTAGAATATTCCAATTGTTTTGTACAATCCTATTAATATCATTAATGTTGCTACCATAGGTAAACATTAGTTTAGGACCCAATTGCGTATACTCAAAGTTATTACTACCTATTGGTTCCCCTCCCTGTGTTCTCCTTAGCCAGGGCTTATATCTCATCCATCTGAGTTTAATACTACTATCAAAGGCACGATGTACCAATTCATCTCTATAGCCCCTGTCCTTGAAACATTTACCAAGTCTATCCAATTCTTCATCTAACTGTGTGTCCATTGCACCCACCCTAGATACCCGACTCACCTGCCCCCTAACAATGTTGGGGAACACGTGTCGGGGATGCATGCTATCAAATGATAGCAGGGTGTTCTCCTTCCTATGTAAACTGGAGACAAAACCTTCCTGTGTCTGTTCCACACAGACATCCAAAAACTCTATATGAGTATAGGATGTTATGGCTGTAAATTTCAGAAATGTAGTGGTGGAATGAATATAGGAAAGAAAGCGATCAAATGAATTACAGTCAATATTCCACAAAATAAAAATGTCATCTACAAAACAAGTATACATGATTATGTAATCCTTCCATATATCATTATTTAGAATTGTGGATGATTCCCAGTTGGAGAGGACCAAATTGGCATAGGTGTTTGCACAGGGGGTACCCATGGCTACCCCCCGTGCTTGCCTATATAGTGAACTTGCTCCTATGAACACATTGTTCTCCAAGACAAGTGTCAGCATATCTTTCACTAACTCAATTTTATGTATATCTACACCCTGACCTACAAGAAGCTCGCCCACTGCTGTTACACCATATTCATTGTTGATAACAGTAAATAGACTGTTTACATCCAAGGTGACCATCAACAGTTCATTCACTCCGTTGGGTTTGGTAACATCCCCCAAAAGTCTCAAAAAGTGTCCTGTATCTACAAGAATATTATCAATCCATTCCATATATGGCTTAAGGGTGACTTCCAGCCATATCGAAATATTTTCTGTGACCCAACCCCTGCCTGACACTATAGGTCGCAGGGGTGGGTCATTCAAGGATTTATGTATCTTAGGAAGAGCCTTAAATATGGGTGTAACTGGTTTATCCACCCATAGAAACTCATGTGTATCTGGTGTAATTCTCATATCATTGAGTAAGGATCCTAGTCGCTGATGTACTTTGTCAATAATTCTAACCCCTATGGGATTGATCTCTATATAAGTGTCATCAGTCGTTAGCATATTTTTTACCTTATCATTATACCATGCAGTGTCTAAAACGACCACTGCACCTCCTTTATCAGCCCCTTTAATAGTTAGGTCTTTGTTATCTATCAAACATTGTAAAGCCATCTTCTGTGCTGTGGTTAAATTGTAATATCTAGCAAAATTGCCATCTGAAAAATATTTAATCAAATCCCTCTCGCAACCATTCATGAAAAGATTCAGTGCAGGTATAAATGGTGGCACAAAACTACTCGTTTTTTTAGGGAAAACACAGTTGTTGTCAATATTACCAAACATCACCTTCAACATAACATTTCGACAAAACAGCATCAAGTCCATGATAATTTCATTATAAGAGCAGATCCTGCTCGGTACAAAAGTGAACCCTTTGTTCAGTACTGTCAGTTCATCATTGGTTAACACATAAGAAGATAGGTTATAAACAATACCAGTATGAGCATGAATAGTCAGTGTAGAGTCCATCTCCTCTTGTCCACATCCCTGTCCTCGCTTAGGGATCTCTTCCACGCCCCTTTCTTTCTCACTGCGGCTGGTAACTTGTCCAAAAAATTCGCATGCCCCTGGACCAACTTGGGACGTGCACCAGACACATGTTGACATCCTTCAGTAGCCATGGAAGTGATGTGCGAAGAAACCATCCCCTCAGAGCTGGTTCCTTCTGTCAGAACATGACTGACAACCATATCATGAACAAGCATAGCACTATCTTTAGTAACTGCTGCTGCCGAAACAACTATCTCTCCATGCAAGGCATTACTTTCTCCACTATTACTCTCCTCACTACTAACGCTCTGTTCTTTCGATACAAGCAACGGTAAACCTTTGCTGGTTTCTGCTGGATGAGTCACGCTTTTTTCACGTAAGTCATTGTCACGCCCCCCCCAATAGGATGTGTTACAGATTTCCTTTCCGTATGTTTAATGCTATCCATTTCTGCCTGATTGTACCTCGGCCAAACGAAGATGTTCCCCTTGGAAAAGTCTTCAAAGTCTCTTTTAATCTTACTCATTTTTATATTGCGCAGCTTCTCAGCATTGCTATGGAAAGATTCATGCAACGCTTCCAGTCGCTGCACACATTTTACATCGGTAAACTCCAATTCTAATTTACTTTGTAGTTGTTGGACCTCAGATTTCAGCCCTTCTAATTCAGGAGCAAAAAATTCATTAAGAAGATTCATATACTGAAAACTGGTGTTAATATTCAATGTCTGCCACCTCGCTAGCAGATCAGGATACCGATCTCCCTGGGCTGGCATACATAGAATCCTCATGCCTCTAGGCACTATTCCATAGTCGAGGCATGCTTCTAAATGAAAAGTCTGCCATTGTAAGTGTTGCATTTTATTCATTTTAAAAGTTAAGTCATGTAGCAAATCTTCAAAAGTTTTGTCTACAGCCACTGGTGCTGGTTTACCTTGCTGTCCATCCTTCTTGACCATAAAACCCAAGTTCAATAGCAGATTGTCCTGCATAATCAACGACTTGTTCCACCGACAGTTACTTGCTTCACCTGAACCTATATTCAGGGAAGAAATATCATCTCTGGTTCTGTCCCTTACAGCATGCATAGCGTAACAAACACTGAAGTCCAAACACAAGTAGAAAAAATCTGCACACTATGCCAAAGTCCTGCTAAAACTCCAAAGCACGACCAACACCAAATGAAAAGCAACAGGACACTGCTGTATGTATGTAAAACCAAATAAAATTTAATCAAGATAAAAGACACTGGGTAAGCACTTTCGGGATACACCCTTCATCAGACAAAGACACATTATACAAACAGCATTTTAAAAGATGAAACAGCCAATGGCATCTAATGAAAAACCCGCCTATTTAAAAGGGTGGGTTTAACTGGTATGACATCATTTAATCCTGGTTCCCTGTGTGCCATAAACTCAATGATCCATCTGGATTCAGCCAAAGCTGTCTGATGTTTAACATCTCCCCCCCCTATTGTTCTGCCTAATGTTGACAATGGCTCTAAATTTGAAACTATGTGTTGGGTTTCCACTGATATGCCTGTACAAGGCATTACTTAAATCGCTATTCCTGATGCTACTCAAATGCTGTAGGATTCTAACCTTAAACATATTGTTAGTCATTCCTACATAAAAACAGGGGCAATCAACGCATTCAGCTAGGTACACTATATTAGTGGTCCTGCATGTGGCCTTCCCTTTTAAATGAAACACCTTCCTAGTTATTGGATGCGTAAATATAACTTCCTTGTTAATGTAAGCACAGGCCTTACATATCCCACAGGGAAGTGTCCCTGCCATGGTCTTAAAGGATCCACTATGAGCACTCATCCTTTCATTACACAATAAGTCCTTAAGGTTCCTATTCCTCCTGCATCGAAATCTGGGACTATTGTCAACGATACCCCTAAGTCCAATATCACTAGTTAGAATATTCCAATTGTTTTGTACAATCCTATTAATATCATTAATGTTGCTACCATAGGTAAACATTAGTTTAGGACCCACTTGCGTATACTCAAGGTTATTACTACCTATTGGTTCCCCTCCCTGTGTTCTCCTTAGCCAGGGCTTATATCTCATCCGTCTGAGTTTAATACTCCTGTCAAAGGCATGATGTACCAATTCATCTCTATAGCCCCTGTCCTTGAAACATTTACCAAGTCTATCCAATTCTTCATCAAACTGTGTGTCCATTGCACTCACCCTAGATACCCGACTCACCTGCCCCCTAACAATGTTGGGGAACACGTGTTGGGGATGCATGCTATCAAATGATAGCAGGGTGTTCTGCCAACACTCCTTCCTATGTAAACTGGAGACAAAACCTTCCTGTATCTGTTCCACACAGACATCCAAAAACTCTATATGATAAACTACATGCCAGTGTGACTGCATATAACCTGGGATACTACCCATGTATGTAACACAAATGAGGCTCTCAATAAAAATCTTCTCAAGCAACAGAAACCTTCAAAGGAGAAACACAAGCAACCTCCACCCCACAACAGAACCCAAATGACACATAGCCCAGAAACTCAACAACAGCCCATAAGGCATAACAAAGTACCCAACACTCTAGTCATAGGTGACGCTATAGTCAGGCACACTGATGTTCCACTCACCAGGCTAAACAAGGAGAAAGTTACTTTCAGTTGCCTGTCAGGTGAAAGGATCCGCCACATAATGCATGCACTCAGGTCACTCTACAACAAATACAACTATGACTCTGTCATTGTCCATGTTGGTGTGAATGGCCTGAGATGTACCTCACTGGACTACATGAAAGGAGACATGGAGGAGCTCTCCAATCTTGTAGCCCAGGCAGGTATGACCCTAGCCCTGAGTAGCATCTTGGAATCACCCAGAATGATACCACAGTACAAGGACCAAATGATTGAGTTCAACAATTGGCTAACCTTCTGGTGTCATTCTAAGGGGATCCAGTATCTGTCTGCCTGGGATGACATGATTAGCAGACCACAATGCTTTGCCAGAGATGGCCTGCACCTGTCGCCCTTAAGATTCTAGATACTGGCTAAGGCTCTTTTTTAGGCAGGGTTTAAATGACAAATTTACCACTGTAATAGGTACAAGCAAGCAAAATCTGAGGGTAATGCTACTCAGTGCTAAAAGTCTAAACCTCAAAATGCATTCACTCGAGGCACTCCTTAAAATGGGGAACATTGACATCTGTGCAGTGACAGAGACCTGGTTCAAGGCTCCAGAGAGTACCCCTGCATTACAAGGCTATAATTCATACCACACCTTTTGGCCACCTAACCTGAACTGAAACTCTAAAGGTGGAGGCGTGTCCATATTCATTAAGGATATCCACACCTCCAGGCTAGTTGCTCAGCATAATGCATCCGAGATTATCCAAGTGCAACTAACTCTGGGCAAGACTGCAATCCAAATTGTAACTTGCTACTGATCCCCTACCATGCCCCTGGATTCCCACTCCTCATTTCTTTATACACTGGAAAATATTAGAGTACGACCTAAGACCTTCATAATGGGTGATTTCAACTACCCCACAATTAACTTGGAAAACTACTCATGTACCAACTCTTTTGCTAAACTTTTTCTGGAATTCATAAATTCCAATGCCTTGGATCAACTTATCCACACCCCCACCAGAGGCAGCAATATCTTAGACCTGGTCATTACCAACATGGGCGGCCGGTGTTCCACACTAGAGGTCAATTTCTCATTGGTCAGATCCGACCACAAGCTAATCACCCTAGACATCCACATCCTGCCCCCACCTTCCATAAGGGAAACCACCGTAAAAAAAAATTCTCCAAAACCAACTTCACGCTTCTTAAGACAGAAGTGGCAAACTTCACGACACCCATGCAGATGGACAATAGAGGTATGACTACTGAATCTTACAGAAATGTACTTTATAAGCACTTACATGAGTGCATGTATCATGCCATCAATAACAGAACCAAGACACTATCCTCCAAAAATAGGAAGCCAATCTGGTGATCCCCTGACATAAATAAACTCTACACCAGAAGAAAGAAACTGTTGCAAAAAAGAGTAAAATCCCATGATTGGAGGAACTCCCTGGTCAGCCTCAGTAAGAAGCTGAGATCCCTCATAAAATCCTCCAAAGCTAGTTACGAAAACAAAAACATCACTGATTCTAAAGACAACCACAAAGCATTCTATAGCTATGTCAAGAATCTCAATGGCAACACTCACATCTGCTCTGAGTTACAGCACAATGGCACTAAATATGCAGAACCAACTGATATTGCCAACATCCTGGCAGATAGGTTCAGTGCTAACTTTATACCTCTCTCACACCCTAATGGGCCCATCTCTATACCAGAAGAATGCAAAATTCCTGTAATCACAGCTGCACAGGTAAAAACCACACTCTCCAAAGCCAAGAACATAGCTTCCATGGGACCTGACAACATTCCAGGCTGCGTTCTACACGAACTACAGAATGAACTGGCACCCCACCTATGCACCATGTTCAATCATAACCTCTCCTCAGGCTTTGTGTCCACTGAATGGTGCACAGTGATGGTTATCCCACTCCACAAAGGGAGAGCCACCATGGAACCCAGGAACTACCGCCCCATTAGCCTAATGAGACTAGTCTGCTAGGCCATGGAACATATCATCATAGAACTTATAAACAAAGGCATTGGTAATCTCCAAACTCTGGACCCCACCCAGTTTGGGTTTGTAAAAGGCAGATCATGTCTCCTAAACCTGATAGACTTCT
>NC_056733.1:1479047684-1479055184 GCF_019279795.1 Protopterus annectens | reverse complement strand
CTTACCAGTACTGGGTTTTAAACCCCTGCCTGACTATGCATTGCTATTACATGTTTATGCAGTTATTGCACGCACCACTGAGCTTACATGTTGGATATTGTCCAAAGGTATCTTTGAAGGTGAGTGACTTCAGCAACCATGATAAAGGAAGGATAAGGTAAGTATAGTACATGTGACTGCCCACAAAAGCAGGTATCATGGAATACACAACCACACTCTCTCAGGGACTCACACACGTTATCACAGTTGGCATGGTCAGGATTAGAATTCCTAACTATCTAGTTTGCCACACTACAGTATTATGCAGGTATCACATATGCCACAGAGGTTATCAGGCTGATATACAGACAAAGGGTATGTCAAGGTGACTGACATCAGAAGGCATGCTACAGTGGGGCAATGGGAGGTGTAGTGAGTGTGAATGGCTTCCAAACCATTAATCTCCACACACACTCACACATACACACACACACACACACACACACACACACACACACATGTGCCAGTACTGACATGCATGGGTTCATTGCTTCACAGGTGTGTAGTAGTTGACTGTGCCAGAAGGCTGTACAAAGCCAGGCAAAGGGTATACCTCTGCATCAGGCCACATGACAATGGTATGCAATGTGGCTCAGCGGTTTAGTTCCTGGAATGGCACATACAGGTGGGTATTGTATTCACTATTCACTCATCTGAGTTACTATTGTGGGTGGTCAGTGCTGTGCAATACTTGCCATGTATGTGTTCTATATTTCATAACATGGACAGTGTCTGGGTTGTGCTCATGTCCCACATTCATGTTTTGTGACATGTAGAAGTGTACTCAGGGGTATGTTGTGTGGACAGATTGTTATCATCTGATGTGGCATGGTGAGAACTGGCTATGGAACTGAGGTTGTGCCTGCACCTACATTGACAGCATGATACAGTAATCACTGGGGTTAGTGGCATCTGTCCATTCAAGGCAGGTGTATAAGGCATGGCATTTTCTCTGTGGGTTACATTTGCAGACTCTACAGTTGTTGCAGGTGTGCAGTGGGGAACATAACAAATGACCACTGTAAGCAATTATTTGCTATTGTAGGGATGGAACAAGGTGCCATGTCCTCTGCAGTCCACTGCAATCACACCGTGGTTACTATATGTGGGCAATATGCATGGAACTACCAATATAGTGGTTGTTGCCTAGCCAAGTGTGTTTGTGTATGAGACATGGGTGGAGAGTGTTCTCTGGGTAATACAAGACTTGCCTATATTGTTCACCAATCCATAATGTCACATGTAGGGTTATGGATTGTCTACAACAGCCTCTCTGCTCTTTGACATCTGTTGTCCTTGTAAGGTGGACATTGTGACATATAGTAGGTCATCGATATAAGAAATTTGCAAAACTCACCCCACAATGAGTCCTGTTATTACACAATCACAGCTACCTGCACACAGTATACTGATGACAAACACACATGATAGTACTGAGATTCAAACCCCTACCTAGCTATGTATTGCAACCACAGTGGACTGCATTTATGGCACGGACCACAGAGCTTACAGGGCTAGCCCTTCTCCAAAGGTGTATTTCAAGGTGAATGACATCAGCAAGCTTGCCAAAGTAGGGCAATGGAAAGTGTAGTGACTGTGACTGGCCTCAAAAGCATTGCTCCCTACACACACACTCACACACACACACACACACGCACACACACGCACACACACACACACACACACACACACACACTCACCCCCACCCCCCCACAGACACAGAGTCTCACAGTAGCCATGTCTGAGATTAGAACTCCTACCTAACTAGTACATCACACTATAGCATTACACAGTTATAGCACATACCACAGAGATCATAGAGCTAGCCTTTCTCCAAAGGTGTATTTCAAGGTAAATCATTGATCCCTACACACACAAACACACACACAGAGTTTCACAGTTGCCATGTCTGGCATTAGAACTCCTACCTAACTAAGACATCACTCTTTAGCATTACACAGTTATAGCATGCACCACAGAGCTTATAGGGCTAGCCCTTCTCCAAAGATGTATTTCAAGGTGAATAACATCAGCAGGCTTGCCAAAATAGAGCAATGGAAAGTGTAGTGACTGTGACTGGTCTCCAAAGCATTGATCCCTGTACACACACACACGCACACACACACACACACACACACACACACACACACACACACACACACACGCACACACGCACACACGCACACACACACAGAGGTTCACTGTTTCCATGTCTGGGATTAGAACCCCTACCTAACTAGTATATCACATGATAGCATTATGCAGTTATAGCATGCACCATGGAGCTTATAGGACTAGCCCTTCTCCAAAGGTGTATTTCAAGGTGAATGACATCAGCAGGCTTGCCAAAGTAGGCAATGTAAAGTGTAGTGACTGTGACAGGCCTTAAAAGCATTGAATCTTACACACACAAACACACACACACACACACACACACACACACACACACACACACACACACACACACACACACACACACACACACACACACACACACAGTTTCACTGTTGCCATGTCTGGGATTAAAACTTCTACCTAACTAGTACATCACACTATAGCATTATGCTGTTATAGCATGCACCACAAATCTTATAGGGCTAGCCCTTCTCCAAAGGTTTATTTCAAGGTGACTGCATCAGCAGGCTTGCTAAAGTAGGGCAATGAAAAGTGTATTGACTGTGACTGTCCACAAAAGCATTGATCATTACACACAAACACACACACACACACACACACACACACACACACGCTTTTGCGCACACTGCGCACACACACACACACACACACACACACACACACACACACACATACACACACAAAGTTTCACATTTGCTGTGTCTAGAATTAGAACTCCTACCTAGCTAGTACATCACACTATAGCATTACTCAGATATAGCATGCACCATGGTGCTTATAGGCCTAGCCCTTCTCCAAAGGTGTATTTCAAGGTGAATGACATCAGCAGGCTTGCCAAAGTAGGGCAATGGAAAGTGTAGTGACTCTGACTGACCTCAAAAGCATTGATCCCTACACACACAAACACACACAGAGGTTTACAGTTGCCATGTCTGGGATTAGAACTTCTACCTATCTAGTACATCATACTATAGCATTAAGCAGTTACAGCATGCTCCATGGAACTTATAGGGTTAGTCCTTTTGCAAAGGTTTATCTCAAGGTGAATGATATCAGCAGGCTTGCCAAAGTTGGGCAATGGAAAGTGTAGTGACTGTGAATGGCCTCAAAAGCATTGATCCCTACACATACAAACAAAAACATAGAGTTTCACAGTTGCCATGTTTGGGATTAGAATTCCTACCTAATTTGTATGTCACACTATAGCATTACGCAGAAATAGCATGTGCCACAGAGCATATAGGGTTAGATTTTCTCCAAAGGTGTATTTCAAGGTGAATGACATCAGCAGGCTTGCCAAAGTAGGGCAATGGAAAGTGTAGTGACTGTGACTGGCCTAAAAAGCACTGATCCCTACAAACACAAACAAACAGGTACAGAGTTTCACAGTTGCCATGTCTGCGATTAGAATTCCTACCTAACGGATACGTCACACTATAGCATTACACACTTATAGCATGCGCGATGGAGCTTATAGGGCTAGCCCTTCGCTAAAGGTGTATTTCAAGGTGAATGACATCAGCTGGCTTGCCAAAGTAGGGCAATGGAAAGTGTAGTGACAGTGACTGGCCTCAACAGCATTGAGCACTACACATACAAGCAAGCACACACACAGCAGAGTTTCACAATTGCCATGCCTAGGATTAGAACTCCTACCTAATTTGTACGTCACACTATAGCATTATGCAGATATAGCACATGCCACAGAGCTTATAGGGTTAGCTTTTCTCCAAAGGTGTATTTCAAGGTGAATGACGTCAGCAGGCTTACCAAATAGGGCAATGGAAAGTGTAGTGACTGTGACTGGCCTAATAAGTACTGATCCTTACACAGGCAAACAAACACACACACAAATAGTTTCACAGTTGCTATGTTTAAGATTAGAACTCCTACCTAACTAGTGCATCACATTATGGTATTGCGCAGTTATAGCATGCACCATGGAGCTTACAGGGTTATCCTTTCTCCAACGGTGTATTTCAAGGTGAATGACAGCAGCAGGCTAACTAAAGTAGGGCAATGGTGAGTGCAGTGTGTGTGAATGAGCCGTAAACCATTCCTCTGGAAGCACACACACAACACTCAGTCACACACAACTTTACATTTGACAGGACTGTGTATACAACTGCTAGATGAATAATGACTTGTACTGTCATGTTACACAGTTATTACCTGCACCACAGACACTATAGTGCTGAGGGCTACCAGAAGCAATTGTCTACAATGATAGACAGTTGCACATCTCGTGGTATTGGCCAACTGGATGTGTGCTTGGTGGGACAGGCATCATGATGGGAAGCTCTTTGTCACTGTCTGTCACTCTCTTCCCCACATCTATGTATGTGTATGTTTGACCTATTATGGTGTGTTGTTCTTGGATACATGTCTGTATTCCTATCCAATGTGTGTGCAAAGCATAACTGGTGTGCAATGTGGTGTGTGCACAGACATCTGCAACTGACAGATATGTCTAGTCCACTGCTGTTGCCAGACATGGGCTTCATTTCTGTTAAGTGTGGGAGCATGCCCAGTATGACCCTTCTGTATTTTGTTGTCAGACATGGGCTTAATTTCTCTAAGTGTGGGAGCACGCCCAGTATGACCTTCTGTATTGAATGTGTAAATCCATTCCAGGTAGGTTGTACTCCATTGCAGGGATTTGTGTTCTACACCTACAGCTAGCAACCTGTTTCTGCAGGATATCTGTAGATAGGTTGACAATATGGGGTCACAATGGGCAAAGAATAGTGGGATACTGTAAATAATTGTGTCTGTACTGCTTCTGCTACATGGTTTTGGTGTTAGCAGAGATATTCAGACATATGTACTGTTTTACACTGTGATGTTTTATGTCATCAACTACTGACAGTTATACGTATTTGCTTGCAGTCATTTCCTGGGAAATACAAGATGAATGAAGCTGTGTCCAGTATTGTGGTCTGCAGCCTACATATTCTTGCACAATTATGCCATTCTGGAGTTGGAGCTGCAGACACTTGCTGGTGGCTCTGAGTAAATGGTTCAGCACCTTGGTAAAGTGATGGCTGAGGATCCCATGCTTGTACATCTATTGACGTGACAGAATAGCCATATCCTGCTGTGGCCATATCTCACAGGTGTACAGAGTCACACAGGTTATCCAGAGGCAGGGCTCATATCTATGGTCATTACCCCTTCACATTGTGGTTTACAAGCAGGTTTGTAGCCAAACATTCCTGTGTTTGCAGGCAGGGATAGTATGTGCACACATCTGAGTTTCAGACTTCACACACTCCATGGCGTCCATGCTTCTACCCCCCTGTTATTCTATCCTCTTCCTAACATTATTCAAATTATATCTGATAAGTATCCCTATAGTTATAACTTAATCCGAGCAGTATTTAGGGGTTGGTCCACAGTTCATGCAGTAGAACATGGTGGATATGCTACTGGGATTTGTCAACATAGTCTTGCATTTGTGTTCTGTGGACTGTGTTATGTTGTTATTTGGGAGTCCATGAGATAACATACATTGGCAGTACGGGTGAGATGCAGGGCTTTGACAGAGGACTGTAGGGCATTTGGTAGTGATGCAGGCCATCTGTAGCAGGCCAGTGCATTGTCACTCCTACAGTCCCAGGCTGCAAGCCACTGGATTCCCCTGGGGTGACAGGGTAGGTGTGCAAGGTGTTAATGACAATAGTTTCTCTCCTTATTAATCCATTGGTGTGGATGCTGGCAGGGTGCTGCTTACAGCTAGGGACACACCTGCATGGGACACCTCTTCAGCATGCTGCATTCTGTGGATATTCCCATACAGAGGTGGGGGTCATATTGCACTCATTCCCAACAGCAGGGATATGACCTGTGAGGTACCTGTGGCTGATGGTGTGGTGATCTGAGTGCATGTGTGCTATGGAAGCTACTTGCAGCTGACTCACAGATATACATGGGGCATTCCACTTATGCTGGCTTGTGCAGGGAAATCAGTGGTTTCTCAGTACTTCATACCTGTGCCTTTTGTGGTCTACCAGTGTTTGCCCAGACTACATAAGTATTCCATACTACACAGCCAACTAATGTGCTGCTAACCTGTATGCACAAATCCAAAAGTGTGCCCATGACAGTAACATTTTATAAACTCTCTGTCTAGGGTACTTCCACCTGTGTTCTGTTTGTATGTCTGGGCCCACATTCATGCCATGTCCATCTTTCAGATGGTGACAGATATTACGTCGAATTAGTATGGATTACTACTAGATTGTGTCTTACTGGGATGCATTGTGTTTGGCACTGCAGTTGTGAGACCTTGGCCCTGTTGTCTACAGTACTGGCCATTGGCCACCGAGACAGGACACAACCCTCCATGCCTACATGCTGACCACTTTCACACAATATACAATACACAACAACCTAACACACAGAGCCCTGTATATCGTACATGTACAACAATCTATCCTGCTACTTTGGCCAGCTCAGGTAATCTGTGTTCCACTGTTTATTATACCTACACATACATGTTACTACATTTCTTAGGACTGTGGGTGGGGGCACACCTGACAACTGTAAACATTTGCTATGACTATACTGGTATTTCAGGTACTCTGTTGGCTTCCATTTCATTCTGTATTCTGACCTAGCATGCAGACTAGAGGCATATCAGTACAGTTCTTAGGTTTTATTCACCTACATTTCAGTTTCAGACTTCTTATCCTTCAGAACTAACATCCCACTGCCTGACCTTCTGTAGTCTGTCTGTGTAGGTCTGGGGGGGGTGGTCTGTTCTTCATTGCTATCAACTGGAGGCCTTAGTAGTGTCATGTTTGCATGTATGAGTCAGAGGGAGGTGTCATTCCCTGGGTTCCTACCATGTCAGTGTATGTGCTATGCATTGCCTCTTTGCCAAGGCCTGGGCATACTGGGCATGCCTTCTTCTGCCTACAGGGGTAGGCACAGGTTGTTCCTCCTCCGAGTCACTCTGTGCCTGAGCTGGCCTTGGCAAAGGTGGGGGGCTGTCTGGCCCTGCCCAATGCTGTTCCTGCTGCAGCTGTTTCCACAGGATCATATTGTGTAGCATGGCACATGCGATAACAATTTGGGTGCATGTAGCTGATGAGTACTGCAAGGCTCCACCGGATATGTCCTGGCACCAGAACTGTGACTTGAGCATCCCAAACACACACTCTATTATGATTTTGGTCTGTGAGTGTGCCTCATTATGGAGTTCTTGTTCGGGTGTGTGTGCATTTCTGATGGGTGTCATCACCCATGGCTACAGTGCATAACCAGCATCCCCCACTAGGTGGCCATATTGGATGTCCACGTTGGCAAATCTCTGGTACAGCT